>NC_050101.1:20990570-21000570 GCF_902167145.1 Zea mays
CCTAGATCAGATCGAACTCCTCAGTGTTAGGCGGCTCCTCCTGAACCACCTGCTCTTCTCCTGTGGGGGGGGGGGTGAGACAGCAAGAGTGAGCTCACATACGATCATAGCTCAACAAGTCGTGGGGAATAATGTGGCATGAACTCACCAAAGGTGGGAATTCATGAAGTGTAAGGCTGATCAATGAAATAAAGGCTGAAGCTGAGCATTGCTTTTATAAGTTGGTCAAAGTTTTATTAGCAGTTACTAAGTGTAAGTGAATACCAAACCATTATAATAATAAGTAAAAGTAGTAACAAAATAATCCCAAATGCAATGAGATGACAAATTAAGTTTAAGTTCCATAAATTAATCATGTGAGTGTCCGAGCCGCTCATGACCGTGAGCACGGCTAGTATACCAGTTTTACACTCTGCAGAGGTTGCGCATCTTTACCCACAAGTCGTGTTACCCATCTGCCACAGAGTTGATCAGACTCCATACACCTCTACCTAGGAAGCGAGGCAGGGTACCACTACGAGGCCTTTACAAAGTTCCACTAGCTTCAGACTACCCGCTATAGTTTATAGGAAGATCCAGTACAGGGTTCCTGGCTGACAGCCATCGCAGCAAAATCAACCAGGGACCTCCCCGCACTGACCTCTCCCTTACTGCCCTTGCCCCTTTCGGGTAAGGTAGCCCTCCCCTAGCTTTCCTAGTTAATCAGCCAAGGGCGTCCCATTAAACCCTTGTGGTAGCACTGTTTTCCCGGGTGGTTCTCCATGTTCCAATTAACATAATGATCTTAACATGAACAAGGAATAATAAAACATATAACAATAAATAGTGTAACAATGAGTGATGAATATCTCTATACCCAAATCCACATAAAGCAATAGCATGTACTACCCAAAACTTTAGTAGTAAAACCAGTGGTGAAGCAAGGTATAAAGATAGTCAAAATCTAGGGCATCCTATTGGGTCCCAGCAAAATTATCCTATGCAGATCATTATGAATAATAAGAACATGAATGGGTAAAAGAAGTGATCAAGGGCACAACTTGCCTTCAACGAGCTCCTGCTCAGCTACTTCAACTTGTTGAAGCTCAGGTTCCACAGTAGGTTGCTCGTCTACTCGCATCAATACAATACATACATGACATAGCATAAATTAACATCACATCAAACATGCAAATAGAATATACAGTAATAAACTAGACATTAAAATATGATCACAGGAACTGGAATCATTAAATTTAGAGTTATACATTTTAAGTTATGGATTTTCTAAGGTTTAATGTGCTTGAAATAGGATTAAATGATAAATAATTTTTCTAACAGAGTTCATGTCAAAACAGTGACTCTAAGTGTTAGAGAATAATATTACAAAATTTTAGAAACTGGAATGGCTCAATTTGGACTAAAAATGGATTTTCTATGATTTATACAAGTTCTAGGGTTTATTTTCATATTAAAAATCCAAATTCTAATTCATTTAATTGATTTAAAACAATTCTGGATCGGGCCTCATTTACTGGTAAATTCAGGGTTCTCGGTGTAAGTTTCCTAAGACACAGAGCACAGTGCTCACTGGATGGCGGGTTGAATTGTGATTTCTTCGGGGTCTCTTTAGAAAAAATGCCCCGCGAAGGGGTATCGGTGAATCTGAGCCGTTGGATCACTTGTCAAGGGCATGGATTAGATCGGATCCCGGCCGAACCGGTACCCGCCCAGAGCCGCCCGATCTAGATCCGATGGTAAGGATTTAATGAGTCAAGGATTCAACGTTCATCACTGGATCACAAATCTACAGCTGAAATCGTCCCGGTCGAAATGTTACACCATACCTAATCTCTGTCGATCATCCAGAGATCAACGGCTGACGCTGGTTCAAATCTAGACCGTCCGATAAGATCAGACGGCAGCCGTTCCATCCTCCCCACGGTGGCGCCCAACGGCGGAACACGAGCCACCCGCGGCGGCGCTCCATTGCCGAGCCGGCCACTAGTACCCCAGGCGACCCGAAATCCAATCTAACGGACGCTACACGGTGCAGGGGCAAGAGTGAATACGCGAAGAAGGTTCTCACCGTCGGAAGGGGTTCAGTCGAAGCAGTCCACGGCGGAGGGCGAGTCCGCGGCGGCGGCGAAGTTCGGCGAGGAATTCCGGTTGCGCCGAGGATTGGTTTTCTGGTCCGAGCACACGTATGGCTCGCACGTGGTTCAACGATCACCCTAGGCCCGATCTACAGGCCTCGGATGACCCCACGGCGTGCGGCAACGGCGGCGGGTACCAACTTAGCTACTGCGCGCGGCGGCGGCGGCTTATGGGTCGAGCTCGCGTGGGAGGGAGTCATGGATGAGAAGGCAGAGACGCAGGGGTCCCCCCCTTTTATCCCCTTGAGTCACGATCCGGAGCAAGGAGAGCGCGCCCATAATCCCGGCGTCGACGGTGAGTTCTGCGCGAGCCGTTGCAAGGATAGGGATGACCTGACCAGCGGGGTCCATGTGTCGGTGGCGGTCACGGAAGAACTACGCGCGCGCGGGGCAGGCTGGTCGGTGGGTCCGGCAGATCAGCGAGGGGAGAACCGTGGTCGAGCGCGTGAGTGAGGGAGGCTGACGGGCGGAGCCCACCTGTCGGCGCACGCGGGTGTCGGTACGCTGGGCCGCGCGGTGAGGAAGTCCCGGTGGGCCAAATTCCCAGCCGACGGCCCAATTAGGGTTTTAGTCCTTTTTTCTATTTTATTTTCTATTTTCTTTTCCCATTTCCAAGTTAAATTTGAATTCAAACTTAAATTCACATTTCTATGGCTCACCACTTCAACTTATATTTGTGAGATTAGGGATACCAATCCTGAATATATTTATTCATATATATTTTATTTATATATGTATTTTTATAACCCTTCTCTCTTTCTTATTTTCAAACTTTAATTTTCATTTAAGGTTTGATCCAATCCTTTAGAATTATTATCTCTTTGTTATTATCCTTATTATTTTATTTAATGTGCAAACATATAAAACTCCAACATGATGCATATTCTTTTTATCCTTTGTTTTAATTCACCTCCAACTTTCATGTATGCTCTTTTTATGATGCAATCATGGCACATAGAACAAGGAATTCACTATATAATCCTCTTATACAATTTTGAGTATTACAAATCCTACCCCCCTTAAAAATAATCTCGTCCTCGAGATTTAAGAAGAACTAGAGAAAAGGTGGGGAAAAACTATACGAAGCTCTTCTTCTCTTTCCCAAGTTGCTTCATCTTCACTGTGGTGGCTCCATTGAACTTTGCACATCTTAATCACCTTATTCCTTGTAACTCGAGTCAAAGTGTCCAGAACCTTAATAGGGTACTCAGCATAAGTCAAATCATCTTGAACACTGAGGTCCTCCATTGGTAACTGTTCCTTAGGTACCCTGAGGCACTTCTTTAGCTGAGACACATGAAATACATCATGTACATCTGACAGATGATCGGGTAACTCCAGTTGATATGCAACTTCACCCACTCGCTTCAAGATCAAGAAAGGTCCAATGAAGCGAGGGGACAACTTTCCTTTAACTTTAAATCTCCTCATACCACGAAGTGGTGACACCTTCAAATAGACATGATCACCCTCCTTAAACTCCAGTAATCTCCTCCTATTGTCAGCATAGCTCTTTTGCCTGGATTGTGCAATTCTCAAATTTTCTCTTATCATCCGAACTTGTTCTTCTGCCTCTTGTATAAGTTCAGGCCCAAAGAACTGTCTTTCTCCAGTCTGATCCCAATATAGGGGAGTCCTGCATTTTCTGCCATACAAAGCCTCAAATGGTGACATCTTCAAACTGGCCTGATAGCTATTATTATAAGAAAACTCAGCATATGGTAAACTCTTCTCCCAACTGCCACCATGTTTAAGAGCACAAGCTCTTAACATATCCTCCAGTACTTGATTAGTTCTCTCTGTCTGTCCATCAGTCTGAGGATGGTAGGCTGAGCTAAAATTCAACTTTGTATCCAAGCTCTCATGCAACTTCTTCCAAAATCGAGAAGTAAACTGTGATCCTCGATCAGACACGATCTTCTTAGGCACTCCATGTAGACAAACTATCCGAGTCATATACAATTCTGCTAGCTTGGCTCCCGTGTAATTAGTCCTCACAGGTATAAAATGAGCCACCTTTGTCAATCTGTCCACAATTACCCAAATAGAGTCATATCCTGCTGGAGTGCGGGGTAGTCCAACAATGAAATCCATACCAATTTCTTCCCATTTCCACTCAGGTATCTTCAATGGGTGCAATAATCCAGCAGGTCTTTGATGTTCGGCCTTGACTCTTTGACATACATCACACTTAGCCACATGAGCAGCCACATCTCTTTTCAGTCCATACCACCAATACTTTCGCTTCAAATCTTGATACATCTTAGTGCTTCCAGGGTGGATGGAGTAATCAGAATCATGAGCTTCTTTCAATATAGCCTCACGGAGGCTATCGATCTCTGGAACACATATCCGATCTTTGAACCATATAGTACCTTGCTCATCCTCCGTGAACTCCGGGCCTCTACCTTCAGTAATAAGATTCTTGATCTCTTGAATCTTAGCATCACCAATCTGACCTTTACGAATTTCTTGCTCCAAGGTAGGTTCCAATTCGATAGTCACTCCTTCCGTATGTGTAACAATTCCCAGATTGAGTCTCTCAAAATCTTCTGCTAATTCATCGGGTAGCTGGACAACGAAAGCGGAGTGAACATGCTCCTTCCGACTCAAGGCATCTGCAACCAAATTCGCCTTGCCCGGGTGATAGTGAATCTCCAAATCATAATCCTTGATGAGCTCCAACCAACGGCGTTGCCTAAGGTTGAGATCCTTCTGAGTGAATACGTACTTCAAACTCTTATGATCCGTATATACTTGGCACTTAGTTCCCATAATATAGTGTCTCCAAATCTTAAGTGCATGCACAACGGCAGCCAGCTCTAAGTCATGAGTGGGGTAGTTCAATTCATGCTTCCGCAACTGACGAGATGCATAGGCAATCACATGTCCTTCTTGCATAAGCACACATCCAAGTCCTTGGCCACATGCATCACAGTAAATGTCAAATCCCTTCTGCAGATCTGGCATAATCAATACTGGAGGTGACATCAATCTTTCCTTCAATTGATCAAAGCTCTCTTGACATTTCTCATCCCACTTAAATTCTTTTCCTTTCTCCAAGAGCGATGTCATAGGCTTGGCAATCTTAGAGAATCCCTCAATAAATCTCCGATAATATCCTGCGAGTCCCAAGAAACTCCGAATCTCAGTAACTGTAGTGGGCACTCTCCATTCCATAATCTCCTTCACTTTAGCAGGATCCACTGCTATTCCTCCATTAGAAATAATATGACCAAGGAATGGCACCTTGTCAATCCAGAACTCACACTTGCTAAACTTAGCGTAGAGCTCATTATCTCGCAACTTCTGTAGCACCAATCTCAGATGTTGTTCATGATCACTTTCATTCTTAGAATAAATAAGAATATCATCGATGAATACCACAACGAATCTGTCCAAATACTCCATAAACACTTTGTTCATCAAATTCATGAAATAAGCTGGTGCATTGGTTAATCCAAATGACATAACAGTAAACTCATATAATCCATATCGGGTCGAGAAAGCCGTCTTAGGAATATCCGATGGTCTAATCTTCATCTGATGGTATCCCGATCGGAGATCAATCTTCGAGAATACCCTAGCACCTCGCATCTGATCAAATAAATCCTCAATACGGGGCAACGGATACTTGTTCTTCACCGTAACATCATTAAGAGATCTATAATCCACACACATCCGTTGCGATCCATCCTTCTTCTGCACAAATAATACCGGTGCTCCCCAAGGTGAGGAACTTGGACGAATGTAACCAGCCTCTTGCAACTCCGTCAACTGCTTCTTCAGTTCCTTCAACTCCTCTACGGACATTCTATATGGCCGTTTAGAAATAGGGGCGGTTCCAGGTAAGAGATCAATAACAAACTCAACTTCTCTATCAGGTGGCATCCCTGGTAACTCCTCTGGAAAGACATCCGGAAAATCTCTAACCACCCGGATGTTGTCACCAACAAACTCCTCAGGCATAAAGAACATTGCACGCATGGATGAGGAGGTTACTGCAATATTAACTTGAAACCTTTCTCCTTTAGTGGTAGTGAGTTCTATGGTACCTCTACCACAAGCTATAACGGCCTTTGCCTTTCTTAGCCATGACATACCAAGGATAAAATCTATACTGCTTGACTCTAATATTATAGCAGTAGCTCCAAATTCTCTACCCATAATGGTTAATGTCAATCTACGTGTCATTTGATTCGCCTCAACAGGCCCTTTAGGTGTAATTACTATCAGGGGTTTTCTCATATTTAGCAGTGGTACTTCATTTGTGTTGGCATATCTAGCAGACATGAATGAATGTGTAGCACCCGAATCAAATAATATTGTTCCAGGAATTGCATTAACATAAAACATACCAATTACGAGGTCACCACCATCAGGAGTATCTTCAACGCTGACTTGATTCACCCTGGCTATAGAATATCCCTTGCCAGGGGTCTGTTGCTTGTTCTGAGCTGGAGTAGTAGCAATCCTCTGTGGGCAGACATTTGCATAATGACCAATCTTCCCACACTTGAAACATTGAGTGCCTGGACTCTGTCCTGCAAACTTTGTTGGGGTGCCCGTGGGAGTAGCCTGTCGAGTAGGTGTCCTCAGTGGTGATTGCTGAACTGGGCGCGGTCCTCCTGGTCGAGGCGGTGTACTCTGTGGTGAACTGTAGCGAGGACGAACACTGCTGCTACCCTGTCCTTGTGAGATAGCCTTCCTCTTCAAATCTCCCAGCTGAACACGCTTGTGTTCAATAGCCAGGGCCTTATCCAATAGTCTCTGAAATGATGGAAATGTGTGTGCCACTAGAGCATACTGCAATGGTCCATTAAGTCCTTCAATGAAATGCTCCTGCTTCCTTTCATCCTCAGCAACTTCTTCAGGGGCATATCTGGATAACTGAATGAACTTATCCCTGTACTCGCTGACCAACATATTGCCTTGCTTCAATGACAGAAACTCCTTCTTCTTGATCTTGATCATACCAGCTGGAATATGGTAGTTCCTGAACTGCGTACTGAACTCTGCCCAAGTAATAGTATCCACAGCATCGTGGGCAGCTGTATAAGAATCCCACCAGTCAGCAGCAGGACCAGTCAGACGTCCAGAAGCATATAAGACCTTCTCCCGATCAGTGCATTGTGCAATATTCAGCATCTTCTCAATTGACTTCAACCAATCATCCGCGTCCAGTGGATCAGGTGAGCTAGCGAATGTAGGTGGCTTATGACTCATAAACTCCCGGTGCTTATCACGAGGTGGAACTGGTGGTGGTGGTGGAGGCAATGGCACTTGTTGCTGTTGTTGCTGCTGTTGAAGTTGTTGTTGCAGCTGCTGTTGTTGCGCCCTCCTTTCTTGGCGTATCTCATCTCTCTCCTGGCGCAACTCCTGGCGTATGTCTTCTCTTTCTTGACGCATCTCCTGGCGCTCTTGCTGCATCTGGGCACGCATATCAGCCATGGTGTCTGCCATCTGCTGCATCACCGCCATCTGAGCAGCAACCAGTGGGTCAACTCCGCCTGGTGGAGGATTGGGAGGATTCATCCCGGCAGGTTGTGGCTGAGGTTGTCTTCGAGTGTGTTGGTTAGGAGGCAAGTCAATTCCACCACCCCGCCTGGTATTGACCATCTGAGTTAGATACATATGGTAAGAAGATAATAGACAAGGCAGGTATTTACAAATCAGTTTACTTTGGGGGACTTTTTAGCTAAGCAGATTAATATTTTACATATCCTAGCTAATTCAATACCTTATAGTGGTACATACTAAGATGTCCATCTATAATAATTCAATCAATCAAAGAAGCAAATCAGACATTTTTCATCATAACAATCAAACAACATTTTTAAATATAGAAAATAGTTTTGATTTGGTCTTAGGCCTCCTATCTCTTAAAATGTCATAGGGGTAGGGATTCCAAGGTGTGAAATCCATCTTGTCTCAGAGTAGAAAAGGTAAGAATGATTAGAGTAGAACAGTAGAAGGTGAGACAGGATCAAGATAAGTGTAGAAAGAATCAGAGTAAGATGAGTGTAGAATGAATCAGAATGAGATAAGTAGGTAAGGGTTTGTCCAGTCTATCTAGGTTTCGTCCTACAGTCAACATTTCCTCTGATACCACTTCTGTAACACCCGGTTTTAAAGAACAAAGCCGGGTGCATCTCATACATGCGCCAAAGAAGACAACATATATAATAACAGAGTGTATAGAGATAAATGTCATAAAACATCAGAGTATTTATTACATAGCGGAAGACTTATTACAAAATAAAGTAATAAAGATAAAACGAACTAAGGATCGTCAGCGCCAATGTCGACTGAGAAACGCCACCTAGATCAGATCGAACTCCTCAGTGTTAGGCGGCTCCTCCTGAACCACCTGCTCTTCTCCTGTGGGGGGGGGGGGGGGGTGAGACAGCAAGAGTGAGCTCACATACGATCATAGCTCAACAAGTCGTGGGGAATAATGTGGCATGAACTCACCAAAGGTGGGAATTCATGAAGTGTAAGGCTGATCAATGAAATAAAGGCTGAAGCTGAGCATTGCTTTTATAAGTTGGTCAAAGTTTTATTAGCAGTTACTAAGTGTAAGTGAATACCAAACCATTATAATAATAAGTAAAAGTAGTAACAAAATAATCCCAAATGCAATGAGATGACAAATTAAGTTTAAGTTCCATAAATTAATCATGTGAGTGTCCGAGCCGCTCATGACCGTGAGCACGGCTAGTATACCAGTTTTACACTCTGCAGAGGTTGTGCATCTTTACCCACAAGTCGTGTTACCCATCTGCCACAGAGTTGATCAGACTCCATACACCTCTACCTAGGAAGCGAGGCAGGGTACCACTACGAGGCCTTTACAAAGTTCCACTAGCTTCAGACTACCCGCTACAGTTTATAGGAAGATCCAGTACAGGGTTCCTGGCTGACAGCCATCGCAGCAAAATCAACCAGGGACCTCCCCGCACTGACCTCTCCCTTACTGCCCTTGCCCCTTTCGGGTAAGGTAGCCCTCCCCTAGCTTTCCTAGTTAATCAGCCAAGGGCGTCCCATTAAACCCTTGTGGTAGCACTGTTTTCCCGGGTGGTTCTCCATGTTCCAATTAACATAATGATCTTAACATGAACAAGGAATAATAAAACATATAACAATAAATAGTGTAACAATGAGTGATGAATATCTCTATACCCAAATCCACATAAAGCAATAGCATGTACTACCCAAAACTTTAGTAGTAAAACCAGTGGTGAAGCAAGGTATAAAGATAGTCAAAATCTAGGGCATCCTATTGGGTCCCAGCAAAATTATCCTATGCAGATCATTATGAATAATAAGAACATGAATGGGTAAAAGAAGTGATCAAGGGCACAACTTGCCTTCAACGAGCTCCTGCTCAGCTACTTCAACTTGTTGAAGCTCAGGTTCCACAGTAGGTTGCTCGTCTACTCGCATCAATACAATACATACATGACATAGCATAAATTAACATCACATCAAACATGCAAATAGAATATACAGTAATAAACTAGACATTAAAATATGATCACAGGAACTGGAATCATTAAATTTAGAGTTATACATTTTAAGTTATGGATTTTCTAAGGTTTAATGTGCTTGAAATAGGATTAAATGATAAATAATTTTTCTAACAGAGTTCATGTCAAAACAGTGACTCTAAGTGTTAGAGAATAATATTACAAAATTTTAGAAACTGGAATGGCTCAATTTGGACTAAAAATGGATTTTCTATGATTTATACAAGTTCTAGGGTTTATTTTCATATTAAAAATCCAAATTCTAATTCATTTAATTGATTTAAAACAATTCTGGATCGGGCCTCATTTACTGGTAAATTCAGGGTTCTCGGTGTA
>NC_050101.1:21010570-21013070 GCF_902167145.1 Zea mays
CCTCCGTGCCCGAGCCTCGGTTCGTCGCGTGCCTCCGTGTCGTTTTCCCTCCGTTCCACTGTGCCCTTCACCGAAGAAATACACTTTAGATTCGGTGTCTTTCCACATGCTTGGACTTAGCTTATTTTCGAGTTCGTGCCCGAGCCTCCGTTTTCGGCCCGTGCGCCATGGCGAACACCTCGTTTTCAGCCCAGACGCAAGGCCGAACAGCCATGCCGCACGCCTCTGTGTCGTTTTCCCTCAGTTCCAACGTGCCCTTCACTCAAGCCATACATACACCTTAGCTTCGTTGTCTTTCCATTCCACATGCTTGGACTTAGCTTATTTTCGGGGTCGTGCCCGAACCTTACTTTTCGCCCCCTGCGCCATGGGCGAACCCCTCGTTTTCGGCCCAAACGCAAGGCCGAACAGCCATGCCGCCCGACGTCGCGCGCCTCCGTGTCGTTTTGCCTCCGTTCCACCGTGCCCTTCACTCAAGACTTACACATTAGCTTTGGTGTCTTTCTACACGCTTGGACTTAGCTTATTTCCGAGGCCGTGGCCGAACCGTTGTTTTCGGCCCGCGCGCCATGGCGAACGCCTCGTTTTCAGCCCAAACGCAAGGCCGAACAGCCATGCCGCCCGTCGCCGCGCGCCTCCGTGCCCGAGCCTCCGTTCGTCGCGTGCCTCCGTGTCGTTTTCCCTCCGTACCACTGTGCCCTTCACCAAAGACATACACTTTATGTTCGGTGTCTTTCCACACGCTGGGACTTAGCCCACGTTTTCGCGGTCGTGGCCGAGCCTCCGTTTTCGGCCCGTGCGCCATGGCGAACACCACGTTTTCATCCCAGACGCAAGGCCGAATAGCACTGCCGCCCGTCCCCGCGCGCCTCCTCCCGTTTTCCCTCCGTTCCACCTTGCCCTTCACTCAAGCCATACATACACCTTAGCTTCGTTGTCTTTCCATTCCACACGCTTGGACTTAGCTTATTTTCGGGGTCGTGCCCGGGCCTCAGTTTTCGGCCCGTGCGCCATGGGCGAACCCCTCATTTTCGGCCCAGACGCAAGGCCGAACAGCCATGCCGCCCGTCGCCTTGCGCCTCCGTGCCGTTTTCCCTCCGTTCCGCCATGCCCTTCACCCAAGACATACATATTACCTTCGGTGTCTTTCCACACGCTTGGACTTAGCTTATTTCCGGGGCCATGCCCGAAACTCGGTTTTCGGCACGTGCGCCATGGGCGAACCCCTCGTTTTCGGCCCAAACGCAAGGCCGAACAGCCATGCCGCCCCGTCGCCATCCTACCCTTCACCCAAGGCATACGTAGCAGCTTCGGTGTCTTTCCACACGCTGGGACTTAGCTTTTTTTTGGTCGTGCACGAACCCACGGCGGTCTTCGGCCACGCTGCGCCTTGGCCATTTCCGTCCGGAAGACCGGTGCCCCTCTTCCGTGGGTTCGAAACCTAGTCGCTAGGCGGTGCGTAGAGTGGGGGGGAGGGACGAATCCGTGCGACGCGGGGCTGGATCTCAGTGGATCGTGGCAGCAAGGCCACTCTGCCACTTACAATGCCCCGTCGCGTTTTAAGTCGTCTGCAAAGGATTCAGTGTCACACCCGGTTTTGGAAGGTAAACCGAATGCGAACCATGTACGTGCCAGGATCAGAACTCACATACATAGCGATTACATAAATGACTCATCATAGCACAATGCTTCGAATAACAATAAAGGGTAAGTAATAATATGAAAGACTAGAGTCATTTACATAATATAATCAAAGTACACAGAATAGAAACGTAGCCAACGTAAACAACCCACCACAGGCAGCTGACTGGGGGAGGTCGCTAGCCTAATCCTCGAACTTCGAAGTCCTGGAACTCCTGGAGATCCGCCTCGACACCTTCTTTACTTGAGCATAGATTGCACCAAAGGCAACCTGGTGTTTTGTGAAAGCAAGGGTGAGTACACATCAACGTACTCAGCAAATGTCCCGTTTGGCTAAAGTGGACTAGCTTTATATGGGGTTAAGCTCAAGCAGTTGCTTTTAGTTGGTCAGGTATTTATTACTAGTAGAAGCCAAGTTTTATCATATACCCAACCCGTGAACCTTTTCCTCATCGAGGAACATCATTATCATCATCGAACCAAAATATTAAATAGAACCATTATATATATTGAACCATCTGTATCTCTAATCAAAGAGGATCCCAAGGCCGCTCATAACCGTGAGCACGGCTGATATATCAGTTTCTAACCCTCTGCAGAGGTCGCACACTTTACCCATGAGCCGTGATTCCCGTTTTGCCCGGGGATCATGACTCCCCATTGATCACTTCCTAGGTGGTCCGGCAGGGTATCACTACGTAGCTTTTACAAAGATTCCCTAGAGGTCATAGCCGCCCATTAGGTTTCTCCAGTTTGATAAACACAGTACCTCTCCCCGAAGGGGGTGACTAACAAAAACAAAACGAAAGAACCTCGGCACCCAGCCTCGGCAGAGCAAGCACTGTGCCTGGACCCCATT
>NC_050101.1:21030570-21040570 GCF_902167145.1 Zea mays
AAAGTGGGTACAATCAATGTCCTGACCTCGCGCGAGTGCTAGAAAAATCACTCGTCTTCTACCGAGATCCCTAATTATTAAAGCAGCTACTCGACCTAGCATACTAGTGTCCATCTCAAAGGGAATCCTGAGTTCATGCAACTAGGGTTTCATTCAACTCCTACACTTAAGTGCACGGTACAAGCCTACAAACATTAAGTGCAGTAAAATAGCATATATAACGGTTATGCATAAAACCGGGGCTTGCCTTTAATTTAACACTTAGACAGTGTTTGCTGGGGGAGGTACTCGCTTGGCGAGCATCCACTGGTTATGTCCATCACCCTTCAGGTCGTCCACCAACTGCATCTTGTGGGTGGCACCGCATCACTGGCTCGATCATCATCTCTCGGTCCTATATGAGGTGCAAGATGCATATGTATGAATATAATGAAAGTAGCACAAGATATACCAAGACACAGTGGCGAACTAAACATTAAAGTGGAAGACACCGTAGATAACTACATGTTAGCTTTACTTATCTACACGTCCTCGGGCATACGTAGCTACTACCACGGGAAAGATGACGACGCTTACTTCACTTAACCAATACAAACATGACCACACAAGCATGAGCACAAGTATTTACAACGTTGACGTTAATCATCCATTAGTTACCTAACATTAAATTAGTTAAGTACACAAGTTCGCTACGACTTATATATAGATAGACTTAGTCGAAAAGAAACTAGATACTTAATTGGGCTTTAAAATTATTCACTAGGCAAACACTTATTAGACCCACACTAATTAGGTTCACTATCTTAGCGAGATGTATATTTGTTACTTATATAATTAGGCCCAATTGTCTTAGTTATATTATCAGTACTGCGGGTTCAACCAATCATCAAACGAGGAAAACAGTCGACTCGAGTCAAACACAACAGAGTAGAGCATCCACCAAACATAACAAATTCAGGACAGCAGCACAGCAGGTGTTTGTTTCAGTCATAACTCTTCAAATATTAATCCAAAAATATCAAACTAGAACTTTCTGGAAAGCTTAAAAAGTGCTCTACAACTTTGGTATTTTCACCTAAACAAGATTCAACACTTAGCAAGGTTAAAAGTGCTAACACAACAGATCTGTCCAGATTTGGACAGATTCAGACTTGTGACTTTAAAAATTCATAACTGAAGATTCAGACATCCAAACAAAGTTATCTTAGACTTTCTGGAAAGCTATTCAAAGGTTCTACAAATTATTTATAAACATCACTGGCTGGTTTAACATGTATCAAGGGTAAAATATACCATGAAGGTTGTGCTGTCCAAAACTGGACAGATTCAGTCTTCACACTTCAAACACATGTAACTTAATCTTCAGACCACCAAAAATAGTGATCTAAGACTTTTTGGAAAGCTTGGGAAAAGTACTACATAACATTTATAATCACCAAGAATTGATTCTATGTTGAACTGAATCAAACAATTCAGTTTTCGAAATCTGTTCTGTCAGTGGACAGAACACAGCAACCAAGTTGTAAAATTCATAACTCTTAAACTATCAGGCCTGTGTTTATGAAATTTTAACACAAGCAAGATCAGAAAAGCATCTACAACTTTCTTATAATGACCATGAACAGATTATAACATTAAATTAGGCAAACAATGCAGTTTCTGAAATCTGTACAGAATTTGGACAGATTCAGTTACTGAATTTGTAAAAATCCTAACTCCTAAACCTTCAGACCTATGGCTGTCAAATTTTAACACCAGCAAGATAATAAAGTTATCTACCACTTTTCTATAGCACATATCTACAGAAAACACAATTTAGTTTATCAAACATACAGCACAACTAAAACAGCGCGCGCAGTCCAAAACAGAAATTAATAAATTTCAGCTCCTATACAATTCAAGAATTGTCATGTTCTAAAGACTTGAATTATTCTAACACATTGACAATTGTTAGAGTTAAATTAACCGAATGAGCACTAACTAGTAGACTTACAAATTTTATCCGTGTCATTATGAGCACTAGAAGTACCATATTTAATTAACTACGCATTCTCCCCGATAATCGATATCGAAGTGAGGTTGACACCATAATTTGCATTTTAACTTAGATCTCACATGAGCACTAATACTTTTCATCCGCGACCACAACCATACGTATTTAGACTACAACAAGCAAATCATCGTGACCACGAGCTTAACTAAAATCATCTAACAAGTTGGTTAACTAGTATAACGCTTAGCAAGGTATTTTAGACTTCGCAACTCAAAAACATAGGTGGGAGAAGGTTAATTAGTTTTTCTTAACCATTTTCTCAACTTAAACTAGACAACGCACAAGTCACTTAAAACACCATATTTTAGGAGACCTCTCATGTCGAGCATCAATTTATAACCTAAGTGACTCAACCTCTATCATGCTGGACAGCTACCACATTACTCGATTTATCTATTTGGAACACCGCCTGCCTAGCGTACTACTAGTATCCCGCATTTTGGCTCGACTTATAAACATAGAGGAGGCGATGACTACTTCGGCATGTCACCACCTCTCTATTTAAGAAGAGACAATTTCCAGCTACAACGACTGAACATTTATGTCGAGCACACTTTATTTTACCCTGTCTCGCATACAACCATGTTGTGGCGTGCACTCGAGACTCTTCGATTCAACTTAACGAAATCACTACTATAACGCAATTCGACATACATGTTTGACAATATCGTGCTCAGACAAACCCACACTTCCAGTCTACTTATCGCAGCCAACCACACCACGTGACCACTGCATTCTTATAACCAATTTTAGCACAATTATCTATGACAACACTTAGCGACTAGACGAGTGAAACACCAACTGATTATTCGTGCATCCGCCTTTAAAACACTAATCATATGTGACATAATTTTATATTTTCAACCCACTCTAACCTACACCATGATGAATACATAAAATATATTTGCATAGACTAACTCATTAGCCGACTGCGGAAATCACCAAACATGCTTTACGTTTTATTAGATTTACCACGACTAACACACTGCTTTATGACGAAGTATTTTAACAAACGACTAGTACCATCCACGACCCATCCTCGTGACACATAAATGAATCATCGCAGCCACATATATTCAAACACCAATACACACAACATCGACCAAAACGTATTTAGACAAACTACAAATCGCACACAGCAAACAACTTCTTGTTCTCCAACCGCAAATGCGAACCTACTAATGTGTATAACCAAAACATTTTACACACATCCACACATATACGTGCACTGCATGACATCAACCAAATCATACGTATGGTAAACTATAAATCAATCAACCTGAATGGGATCGGATTTGAGTTGTGCATGCATGTGGTTCACCCGACCGGTCTTGTATCGAACACGCATGCGCGACGAATGGCATTGACGGCTAGCTGCGATTAGACACATACAACAGTTCAACAATTTTTACCGAGCACAAAATACGATAGCAGCAAGGGCAGCGGGGTTTTCTCACCACGGGTTTCGACGGTGTCGCGGATGGGGCTGCGCAACGAGCACAAGAGCAATGTCACGCGACGAGGGGAGAGGCTGCTCGCCATGGACGACGGTGGCTCGCTGCGGCTGCTGTTTTGTGGGGCAGAGGGGAGGAGCAGGAACCTAGGCGACATTGCTCCTGCTGCTGTCCATGGAAAAAAATAGGGCGCAGGAAACAGCAGGGGGAGGGAGGTCGGCCGTCGACCCTAGCCACGACTGTGCGCGAGGACAAGGGTGCACGGCGTGGGGTTCGGGATCTGCTGGTGTAGAGAGTGCTCAGTGCTGGAGGAGCTCGCCTAGGAGATGGGAGTGCTGAGCTCCAAAGACTAGAGGAGGGGGCAGGAACCGTACAGAGCACCGGTCACCCAGGAACAGGGGGGCGCCGATCTCCATGGAAGATGGCCGGCCATGGGCGAGCTTGGAGAGGGGCTTCTGCTGGCCGTAGATCAGGGGGAGGACGAGCCAAGGGAGAGCCGAGCAAGGGAGGGAGGCAGGGAATCCTGCCTGACAGCCGACGCCGACGACCATGGAGCTAGGGAGGAGTCGCTGGGGAAGGGCGCCATGGGAGGAGAGGGAGCTCCCTGCTGCAGCCGCTCGCAGGAGGAGCCGGGAGGGCGCCGGGCCATGGCTGGCCGAGGGGAGGAGCTCCTGCCGTCAACCCTGCACACGCAGAGAAAGCAGCGGCCAAGGGGAGAGCAGGGGGGCGCTAGGCAAAGGTCCGGATAGAGGTGGAAGAAGGCTTGGGCGCCATCCATGGGAGTGGCTGCTCCCTGCTCTGGCGTGCGTGAAGGAGCGTGGGCTGCTGCCGTGAGGGAGAAGACAGGGAAAGAGAAGGTGGCGGCTAGGAGAATTAGAGGGGTGGGAGTGCAAAATAGCCAAGGGCAAGGAAGGAGCACCCCTATTTATAGAAGCAGCCCTAGGGTTAGGGTTTTAAATGGGCCTAATTGGGCTGGGTTGGGCTGGCCCAAACACGAAATCAGGCTACGTTAAATTATTTCCGGAATAAAAATGTTCCCGCGGAATTTGTCTGTACACAGAACAGAGCGAAATAGATTTCGGCGTACGGACGATTGAGCGATTAATTCGGCCGAGAGTTGGATTTGATTTCGCTCGAAAATAATTTTCTACGCGCACTATTTTAGAAATAAATGTTTCTCTCAGACTTCCGATTGGCTTCGGATTTTTAGTCGGAGAAACCGAATCGTGATATTAAAAATCGCTGCCGATGTTGATTTTGAAATCGGATTGGATACAGAGATATTGAGCCGAATCGGATAGAAATTAATTAGAGGGCGACATACTGAGTATTTCCGTTTGAGAGTACGGACTCGGATAAATTTTTGGACATAGATCGAACATCGAGAAATCGGAGTCGGACACAGCTCGACTAGCAGCTATCGAGCGTTTGATTAAATGAGCTTTAGACGGGTTTGATAAATTGAGAATGATTATCGAGTTCGCATTCGTTCCGAGAAATAAAAGTTTTAAAAGGGTCCAAATTCGGCCTTCTGTGAGATTGAATAATTTCAAATTCGGTGAAATGTGAACGAATAATCTGGATAATCAGAGACATATGCAAGCGAGAAAGAGAAATTTTTACTGAGCATTCGAGATTAGGATTAATCTCCCGTCATAACATGAAACTGACACCTGGGGTGTCACAGCCTTCCCCCCTTAAAAAGAATCTCGTCCCGAGATTCGAATGAGGATATTTAAGGGTGGAGAAGCATGTAACTTCTAGGCTGAAGGTAGATGCAAATTCGTGAGAGGGTATCTGACAAGATACTGAAGATAGATTTGGATAGAATATCGCGGCATGTTGAGACAAAATGCAGCGATCACTTTGAGAGAATGTTAACAAAAGATAGCACATCAGTATAGTCTCGTAATGGATCACAACTATTAACCATGATACCAGCGCGTGCCGAGTAGCTCAACCATGTGTGCACCATAGTAGGCTCTCGGTCTCGTCGCGGCACCATCAGTTGTTAGCCATAATACCATTACCAAACGCAACCAATGAGAAATCCACATATCACAGATAGATGGAGCCCTTGAGAGTATGGCTCAGAAAATAAGAATGTGACCGGAGTTGAAGCAGAGATTGCTGACAAAAGAGCATCACATGAGAATTTTCTTTAACCCAGAGAACCATTTGATGATCAACATGGAGATTATCAGATCAGATATTAGCACGAGATTTGATATGAGGACGAACCAACCATGAGATCAAGATTGAAGAGCTTGTAGAGACATGAGAGAACTAAAGACAAGAATCAAATCCATTGAACCAAATGGATATGCCATTTAGAGATAAGTTGATAAAACAAGTGTCATGATCCTTAGAGAAAGAGTATGAGAATGATCAGAAATGAGAGATTTAGGCAAGATCAACACCCGATACATGAGAACAGGTTATAGCAGATAACCAGATAACGGGGCAGAGTCAATAAGGGATCTGGAGATTCGGATGATAAGGCCACAACATGATTCACCAGGAAAATGATTACCGGATCCAGGCAAAAGGAGAGGTAGGCAAACAGGGTCAGCTAGGACGATCGACAGAAATGCTATGAGGTTTTAGGGGCAAGGATTTATGGAAAGAAACATGGCCTTGATAGGGTTTGCGCAACTAGACACCAACAAAAAAAATTTTTTTTTGACACAACAAGTGCACAAGGAAGTTTCAGTTTGGCTAGCGGTTAAGCTATGGGGGTCTACAAGTTGTGCAGGTTTAACTTCAAAGGTAAAACACTCAAGGGGGGCTAGAAACATCAAAACAAGCACATGATAAATTTTTTTTAAGAGGTTTCACTTGCTAACCACTAGGCTGGTTAAAGTGGGGGATCTTTTATGGGAAAAACCGGCAACATTTTTTTTATTGGTTAGAGGCAAAATGTATTGAATAGTTATGGTACCTCCTAGACAGCACGGCAAGGAGAACACATAACACAACCTAATCAAGACTATCAGAACAACACAGGACAAGGCACTTCTTATAGCTCCTAACATAGCAGTACATCACATTATTCACAAGTTATTATTATTGGAATATAGGTGAGAGAAGCATGTTAGTGCACAAGAGACAATTATGCGACAATCATGATGTATGCATGCTCATTCTAGTCGTCTTCTCAGTCCTAACTAATTTTCGGGAGCTTCTAACAGCACCCTTATTAATAGTAGTAGTAGCCTTTATGGCCTAAATAACTAGCCACCTAGCTACCCATCTATTTACTACGGCTTCATGTTCTAGGTCTATCCTGATCGTCCTGACATCTATCCAACTTTGGTTTCTAGCAAGTTTTACTTTAGAAAAGGTAGGTAATCATGACTTATTGACTTCTCTGTGATGGTATTCGCTCCGATACCAGCTGTGGCGGAACCACCCGAATTATTCCAGCTTAAGTGCCCAAGTCGCTCCCTTAAGGGCAGCAACACACTTAAACAGGAATAACCCGTCAGTCCCTCGGATCTAGTCCGATAAAGCCACTTACCAGGATCGAATACCACTAGCTCACACGAAGGTGAGGCACAGAGAAATACAATAAAACATAATACCACAAATTTAATAAGTATCATTAGTGATTACATTATCGGAGTTTCAGAAATAATAACCATAAATTTTAATGCAGCGGAATTAACTAACGGAGAAAACCGAGTAACATGGCGAAGCCTGGCCACGCTACACCTCCAGGTCCTCTCGTGCGGAAGCAATAACCCTCTTGACCATCTATCCCGGTGGCAGGGATGAAGGCCAAGTCACACCAGCAACCAATCATCCTAAAGAGTACCTGCAAAAATTGTGCCACAAGCAAGGCTGAGTATACTAATACTCAGCTAGACTTACCCGGTGTGAGGAGTCTACTCCTCTACCTCTAGACATGCAGCTGTTTGGCTGAGGGGTTTGGTTGCCAAAAGCACTAGCTGGGTCTAAAATCATGTTTTAGCTTTTCAAGTTTTAGTATGATCCTTTTTAAACTAGATGAGTACCTAGCTACTCATACATGATATCAAACATTTTTAAGCAATCAACCTTTTTGCCAGTCAACTCATTTCCACTTATTACTCAATGTAGCAGCATGGATCAAGCAGTCTCATTAGCTGCGAGAAGCAGACGATTCGAATCGAGTTTTTAAACCTTGCAAGGTAAACCTAAACACACGACATGTAGGGGCACTCCGTCCCCACACACATCAACCGTCCCCATCGATTCCCCGTCAGCAGAGAGGGGCTCACCGCCTTGGCGTACAATGCCTCACTGACCCCGATTGGCCGTCGTGCAGTGACCACACTTGTACCCACCATAACCGGAATGGGAGACCTCGTCTCAGGTCGCGTGAGGAGGGCAATCTGCTGCCAGGTTCAATCAGGTACTAGGCTTACCGATTTACCATATTTCTCGGTATATGTTTAGTACGTTCAAACGCTTGACTCACGGTACCACACCTTAATCCTTATTCAAATTTTTATCCCGTGAACAACCAATCCCCATGGATTGTTGCCCACAACCCAACATCAGTACGATATGAAAGTGGGTACAATCAATGTCCTGACCTCGCGCGAGTGCTAGAAAAATCACTCGTCTTCTACCGAGATCCCTAATTATTAAAGCAGCTACTCGACCTAGCATACTAGTGTCCATCTCAAAGGGAATCCTGAGTTCATGCAACTAGGGTTTCATTCAACTCCTACACTTAAGTGCACGGTACAAGCCTACAAACATTAAGTGCAGTAAAATAGCATATATAACGGTTATGCATAAAACCGGGGCTTGCCTTTAATTTAACACTTAGACAGTGTTTGCTGGGGGAGGTACTCGCTTGGCGAGCATCCACTGGTTATGTCCATCACCCTTCAGGTTGTCCACCAACTGCATCTTGTGGGTGGCACCGCATCACTGGCTCGATCATCATCTCTCGGTCCTATATGAGGTGCAAGATGCATATGTATGAATATAATGAAAGTAGCACAAGATATACCAAGACACAGGGGCGAACTAAACATTAAAGTGGAAGACACCGTAGATAACTACATGTTAGCTTTACTTATCTACACGTCCTCGGGCATACGTAGCTACTACCACGGGAAAGATGACGACGCTTACTTCACTTAACCAATACAAACATGACCACACAAGCATGAGCACAAGTATTTACAACGTTGACGTTAATCATCCATTAGTTACCTAACATTAAATTAGTTAAGTACACAAGTTCGCTACGACTTATATATAGATAGACTTAGTCTAAAAGAAACTAGATACTTAATTGGGCTTTAAAATTATTCACTAGGCAAACACTTATTAGACCCGCACTAATTAGGTTCACTAACTTAGCGAGATGTATATTTGTTACTTATATAATTAGGCCCAATTGTCTTAGTTATATTATCAGTACTGCGGGTTCAACCAATCATCAAACGAGGAAAACAGTCGACTCGAGTCAAACACAACAGAGTAGAGCATCCACCAAACATAACAAATTCAGGACAGCAGTACAGCAGGTGTTTGTTTCAATCATAACTCTTCAAATATTAATCCAAAAATATCAAACTAGAACTTTCTGGAAAGCTTAAAAAGTGCTCTACAACTTTGGTATTTTCACCTAAACAAGATTCAACACTTAGCAAGGTTAAAAGTGCTAACACAACAGATCTGTCCAGATTTGGACAGATTCAGACTTGTGACTTTAAAAATTCATAACTGAAGATTCAGACATCCAAACAAAGTTATCTTAGACTTTCTGGAAAGCTATTCAAAGGTTCTACAAATTATTTATAAACATCACTGGCTGGTTTAACATGTATCAAGGGTAAAATATACCATGAAGGTTGTGCTGTCCAAAACTGGACAGATTCAGTCTTCACACTTCAAACACATGTAACTTAATCTTCAGACCACCAAAAATAGTGATCTAAGACTTTTTGGAAAGCTTGGGAAAAGTACTACATAACATTTATAATCACCAAGAATTGATTCTATGTTGAACTGAATCAAACAATTCAGTTTTCGAAATCTGTTCTGTCAGTGGACAGAACACAGCAACCAAGTTGTAAAATTCATAACTCTTAAACTATCAGGCCTGTGTTTATGAAATTTTAACACAAGCAAGATCAGAAAAGCATATACAACTTTCTTATAATGACCATGAACAGATTATAACATTAAATTAGGCAAACAATGCAGTTTCTGAAATCTGTACAGAATTTGGACAGATTCAGTTACTGAATTTGTAAAAATCCTAACTCCTAAACCTTCAGACCTATGGCTGTCAAATTTTAACACCAGCAAGATAATAAAGTTATCTACCACTTTTCTATAGCACATATCTACAGAAAACACAATTTAGTTTATCAAACATACAGCACAACTAAAACAGCGCGCGCAGTCCAAAACAGAAATTAATAAATTTCAGCTCCTATACAATTCAAGAATTGCCATGTTCTAAAGACTTGAATTATTCTAACAC
>NC_050101.1:21065570-21090570 GCF_902167145.1 Zea mays
TTCACTCCAGACATGCGCTCTAGGTTCGGTGTCTTTCCACACGCTGGGACTTAGCCCGTTTTCGCGGCCGTGGCCGAACCGTTGTTTTCGGCCCGCGCTCCTGTAACACCCTGAATTTGGGGGTATAAAATTTCTTTGCTCATATTCACAAATTCAGGTGTTACTTTTCTTTCCTCATCCTTCCCCAATCTCCTCTCTCTCATTTCTATAGGAGAAAAGTGGTTATCTTATTTATAATTATAGTCTATTAGCTCAAACTCCAAGGGAGTATGAATTGTTGCATCATGTTGAACCCTAGATTTCACTTTTGTTGGGTGCATAATTCTCAAAAAGTCTAATTTGAATTTGTGGCTCATTTGAATTTGAATCAAATAGAGAAAATAAAAAGAAAAGAGAAAACAAATACCAAAATAAAAGAAAAAGGAAAAGAAGCCCGCTTTCCCCGCCCCCTCGGCCTTTCGGCCCAGTCGGCCCATCTCGCGCGCGCCCGCCTCCCGCTCTCTCTGCTCGCCCGGCCCCACCTGTCGGCGCTGCCGCTTCCCCGCGCGTGCGCCCGCTCCCTCGCTCTCTCTCTGCCCGTGGGCCCGGCCCGTCAGCCCCGCTTTCCTCGCGCCCGCACCCGCTTTCTTCTCTCTCTCTGCGCCGCGGGCCCGGCTTGTCAGCTTCTCCGTCTTCGCATAACCGCCGCCGTGCGTGCCGCGGTCTCCGCGCCCACGTCGCGCGTGGGGCTCGCCCCACCTCGCCCTCGGCCACTTGAGCCCCGAGCCTTGCTCGCCATCTCCCCCTCCCTCATTTGCGCACCAACCGGCCCCTCTTCCACCTCTCCCTCGCTGTGCGCACGCCAGAGCGCCGCCGCCGTAAACCCCGCCGTTCCGAGCTCGGTTCCCGGCCGCCGTTGGAGCTCCGCCGTGTCCATTGCCACGGTGAGCTTCGCCCCGACGCCCGCAACCCGGAACGCGCACCAATTTCCCCTTCCCCTCCCTATTTCGCTCTGCCCGCGCTCACCCGCCGTCTGCCGTGCAGCCGCCACCGTCGACCCGGGCCGCCGTCGCGTCTCCGTCGCCACCGAGGAGTCCCCGGAGGCCGCTTTGAGGTAAGGGACCTCTCCCGCCCCTATTGGCCTTTGTCTTGCTCTCTATCGCGTTTAATTCCTCGCCGGAGTAGTTTAGCGCCGCCGCCGAGCCGCTCCACCGTGAACCGCCCCCCTCCGGTGCCCCTGCCCCAACCTAGTCCCCACCAAAAGGTTCCCCGCGCCCTCCCCAACCTTCCCGGCCACTCAGGTCGCCCCGGGGACCCGCAGGGCCCCCGCGCCCCTCGTCTCCGGCGAGTTCTCCGCCGCGGGACGGGCGCCGCCGCCTCAGCTGGCTGGGGAAGGAGACAGGAGCCAGCCGCCCCATCTCCGCCGTCCATCTTAGATCCGACGGCCCTGTTTCAAATAGCCCGAACCCAGCCTCAGCCGTTCGCCTGAGATCCAACGGCCCAGAGCCGTTTCCCCCGCGCCCTGCCTCCCTGCCAACTGGGCCCCGCCTGCCAGTCGCCCGCGCTCGCGCTGCCAACTGGGCCCCGCCTGTCAGCCCCGCGCCCGCGCTGCCCGCCCGGCCCCGCCTGTCAGCCGCTCACGCCGCCGCGCGCCCGCGCGCCCGCCCGCAGGATCTAATCCTGGTCGTCCGTTTGAGATCCAACGACTGTAAGCGCCCGATACCCCTTCGCCCGCGCATTTTCTTAAAGAACCCCCCTGTTTTCTGGAAATTGCGCCCGCCGTCCCTGGTTTCTCGCAGTTAGGTCCTCGGACCTTTTATTTAATTCAAAATAGGTCCTTAGGGTATAATTTTAACCCCTAAACTTGTAAAATTCATAACTTTGTCATATGAACTCCAAATTAGGTGCTTCAAATTGCAAAATGTTCATAATATTATTATCTATCTGTTTATGCAATGTTTCCCTGCTGCTTCCATGTCCCAATTAATGGTTAATCATTAGGATAAAGTTAATGTTATGGGAACCCTATTTGAGATAAATAAAAGATAGTAGACTTTAATAAAAGTTGGAGCACTTAAGTTTATGGACTCAAACACTTAAGTTTAGGAACTTAAACCAGATAATTATTTAATCCCACCACTGACTTAAACCTGATTAGTGGATAATGAATCACTTTGTATAGTCCTCTACCCCAGACCTAGGGAACACACTACTAGAAAACCCCCCTTGTAGCTATGCTTTTTTGGACAATAGGCACGCTTTAATTCGTCTCTATATGAATGTACGCACGCTTTCCAAAAACGTGTTAGAAGCGTCTTCGTATGGACCGTATCAGACTTTGTAGAAATGATTATCGTAAGCGTATATATTAGATGAATAGACGTTTCATAGACACGTTAGATGCATGTTTAGACACATTGATACGCTTTTATAGATGCGCATATAACATGTGTCTATTATTGTTGTTACGTCATATAGTAACGTTTTATTATGTGTGAAAAAATATAGATACGATATTATAGATACATTCATAATTCATGTGTATTACTATAGTCACGTTTTATAGTGACGCTTTATTGCGCATTAAGGAGTATAGAGACGGTGTAGTAGGTGACACGAATGATGACATGGCAGGTGATGTGGATAGGTGACATGGCAGGTGATGTGGAAAAATAACGTGGCAGGTGATGTGGAAAGGTGACGTGTCAGCTGAACTGGCGAGTGATACATTTTATAGTAATGCCAAAACGCGTGTTAACAAAAGTAGAAACAATGATATAGCCACGTTTGTATTGTGTGCCTACGCATATCAATACGTTATATAGTAACGTCAAAGTGTGTATTAAGACCTGTAGAAACGATTTTGTACATACATCTATATTTGTTTGTAATAATATAGATACGTTATACTGTAACACTTTATTACGTGCCAAAAAAAGATGTTTTCATTTATATATTTATATATATAAATGTGCATCGAGATGAATGTTAAAAAATCAAATTATAAACCCTCAATAATATTGCTTTTGGCCTTGGCAAAATATCAAGAAGCTAACTAACTCGATAGCAAACATGTTCAGTAACTGCCAATTGTGTTCACAAAGAAGCAAAGCCAAAGTGGCAATATCATACAAATATCACTTAAAAATTTTAGTAACTACTAGAATCTAACTGATTCACTTTGCAATTATACTAGGCTTCCCATCTAGCTTTGTCCACGCCATCTAGCTTTGTCCACGTGCTGCAGGTATCAACTTGTTGCGGGTACAAGATGAGCTTCTAGCTTGCTTCACCTATGAAGCATGTGTTAGATCAATAACTCAATTTGAAGTTGTTATGGGGACACATGTACTATTTCAAATAAAAAAGAAACTTACATGTGTAATTAGCCAAGGAATAACATAGCCAATAGCATCAATTAGTGTACGAATCTGATTAGATGGTCTAGGTACCTCCTCATATATAATATTGCCAAGAAGTGTGCAAGGGAAAACTCCATATGAGGCATGGCATGGCAGTAAACCACAAGTGGGTCATCTCAGAACTTTTGGATGCATAGGTCATGTCAAGAAGGTAGGTCCTGGAGTCGACAAGCTGTCAGACAGGTCTACTAAAATGGTTCTGCTAGGATATGAATCAGGCACAAAGGGTTACAGAATGGTTGATCCTACAACTGAGAGATTATACATAAGTAGAGATGTGAAGTTTGAAGAGGATGTGGCATGGAACTGGAACAGTGATAGTTGTTTTCAGTCGACTGAAATAGACACAGTCGCATATGGCAAAGAGCTACCTATACATATGGCGAAGAGAGGGGTCTCATCCTCTTGTGGAGCTCATATCCAAGAAGAAATGAAATTGCAGTTATCATAATCCTGCGTGTAATGACAATCTTTTTAGGTTGGGAGCAGTGAATAGATTTCTTAAAAAATGATCTGCAACATGTACCTAGAGGAAGGGTGGAAACAAGCATCACATATTACATTTGTTGTGTGTTCATCAAACCATACCTTCCAACGGTGAAGATTGCAAAGGATAGTAAATGCCCTCTTTGCTCGTGACCCTTCTTCAACCTGACAAACAGGTGTACAAAATGAGCTAGGGGGGAAAATATGTTTACGTTTTTCAATATGTTAAAGCCTGGTACCACACTGACTAATGCATTCACGATATGTCGCAAATCTATAAGAATTTAAAAGGGTGTTTTGCAGTTTAATTTTATTTTTAACCTGTTGGGAATATGCTTAGAGGCACATTGGTCGGGCAGTAGAAAAACAAAACAGTTCACCTTACATACAAGTGATAGACGAGGGGCTGACTGTGCTCTCTTATACTCAAAGTTGGGTAAACTTGTAACAACGATACTAATTTAAACTTTCAATGGTCCTACTTTTTTTTGCTTTTATCAAGACATTTTCGGATTTTTGTAGCCTAATGCTTTTAACACATGGCACGTAGACATAGCTAACCCTTGACCATGCTACAACACTTAATATCATGTCGCTAGCTTATTGACCAAATGACAAGCATTTTTTCTGACTAAAAAACAACAATATAAATTTATTCTTATAAAACAACATTAATTATGATTCCTATAATACAGATTACAGAAATAACTAAAAGACTCTAAGAAGGCATGTAAGTAATATGCCATGTGGCTTCTAGCAAAGCTATGACACTGAACAATTGAGTTTAAGTAGATGTAGTGTAGAATAAGATGAGCAACACAGTTCGTAGGGTAAAAACAGTAGAGGAGAAATAGTTATAGCATAGTAGAATGAGAAGGAAAATAGTATACCTTTGGCATCTTTAGTCCCTGACGGGTTCAAACCTTTCCGAGGTCATAAGGTATTGAGTCAAAGATAAGCGATTGCCAAATCCTATAAAGTGAACAATTCTGTTTCTCAGTAAAATTGATAGTATTTTTTCATGTCAAATACTCAAACCTGAATACCAGATTTCAGATATTTGATAAAATATTCTTCCAGATATATATCACCAAACTGACTAAGATGTTGAATTCAATTTATTATTTTTGGAGAATATAGTAACCAGTTATTGAAATAAGTGATATAAAACATTAAACAAGTTATTGAAATAAGTGATAGAATGTTGTTGTTAGTATGAAAGGCTTTACCAATCGACTCCATGTAAGATTTTTTAAATCTAATAACCAAATTGAAGCACCAGGACCTAGCTGAAAGACAAATTAGTTTATAAAATGTAGAATACATGTGGACAGAATGTAAAAAACAAAACAATAAAAACACTACTTTTGAGAATGTAACTAAGTGAGCCAAGAATGCAACTATCTTTTGAGAATCTCAAACCAATTTTCTGAATGTCAAGTGCATATGGTCATATAGAGTAGTAGAGATTATCAGATGATCTACCAAAACATCACTATCATCAGGATACTTATTTGTTTAAAATTACAGCAAAACAAAGGTGTCTCCATACCTTCTCAGTTATTAGTAATGGTTGGCAGAGCTTCCTCTCTAGAGACCAATACTGAAGTATTTGATTTAAATTCAGTTCGCAATCTATAAACAGTAGAAAATGAAGTCAGTAACTTAGAGAGAAAACTTGGTTCCTAAGTTTTTCTGACTCAAGCGAGTCCCCTGATTTAGTAGTGCAGGGTCCTAAGCAATAATCATACGTTGTAAACTATTCAAGTCATCGAGTAAACAATATATGAAAGCACATACTCATAGTAATCGTGCAGAAACTGCATAGATAATCAACGAATCATGGAAAGTAAAACAGAGCGAAGAGCATGCTAGATTGAGCTTTTCTACTCAAACTTAACAAAGACACCAACAATTGAACATGCATGCTGCTAACTGAATTGTGACGGCACAAAATACTGATAACAGAACATAGTTTTCAGGCGGGTCACACAAACTGATTATATTAGTCTTGTACCCCACTAGAGAAAAGGTGTTCCTTAATAGTCTAGTTCCCTAAAAAGAAAAGGGGTACTATAATGTACCTCTAGTTTCAAATTACAAGTTGTTTGGATTGGGATGCTTGGGTTGGTGATGCATCGATGTAGTTGATCGGGTTCGTATTGGTTCAACTGGCCTGTGTCCACTTATGGGGTAATAATATTCATTTCATCAGAAAACAATACCACCACAATATATATCACATATTTTCATACTCCACGCTAGAAGCCTATGATAGGGGAATATTAAGAACAAGTTGTGATTTGCACTAAACTGCTTGTTGATTAGAACAAGTTGTGATTTGCTCGCACAGGCTTGATAATTTGCATGGATGCTGATTCACCTTTCAAGTACTGATGCATTTTGAACCCTTTCATATAGCAGTTTTAGTTAAGTACTTATTCAAATGAAATGCAGTGCTTATGCATGAATATTTTCACTCCCTTTACCTAAACTTATGGCCCTTTATGTTGTATCAGGAATTTTCTTCATGATGTTGGGCATTGTAATGTTCATCCCTGGGTTCTACTACACAAGGATTGCCTACTATGCATACAAAGGTTACAAGGGCTTATCTTTTTCGAACATCCCACCGATCTGAAGGAGTGTGTTGCCTGCCTGCTGGTTATGAAGTGGTGTCGCTGGTTTAATGCAAATCTGCCATTCCATCCTCCCCAGCGCTTTGATGCAAACTTGCGCGGACGGCGTGGGCACGTGGAATCCGACTTGTAACTGGGTGCGTGCACTGATCAGTGAAACTATAACGTTTACAAAAGGAATTACCTCAGCACTGATTCCTTCCTTGGACAGTATCTCTGCACCCTGAAGCAAACTTAGCATGAGAATGCACCAAAATAACAGCCCACTATGATGAAAAATTAAGACAGACAAGTGACATGAGCACTACTAAAACCATCTATCACCTAAATATCCCTCTTAGGACAAAAATCAAAATTACAGTTTTCGAACGGACAACCTTGTAGATCAGTTTAACAACTAACAAAAGTGCAAAGGAAGGCGAACCGAGATCGCATTTTTTTAAAAAATAACAAAAGTCTGATAAATCAACTCTCGAAATCCAACGCCTACAGCTGCATCTCCTCATCAGCTAGGCTGAGATTTACAACCGATTTGAAATCCAATCAGCGAACTGGACATCAAAATCAGAGCCTATAAATTCAATGAATTCGCCTAAAACCTTTAAAACAAGTGGACGAAATCTTGGAATAACTAAAGAATTCCATGGAGTAGACGTCTGGAAAATGTTGATCCAATGATAATCATTTGTCCTTATGGAGTAGTCAAAATCAAAGGGCATAGAAAGATGCAAGCTTGAATAGCACAAGATAAGTGAGAGTGTGGAAGTTTACCCGACATATGAAGCTGAGAGCCTGAGACATAATTTTAAATTGAACTGTGTAAAGAATTAAGGAATACCTGAAATTCTATTCGACCTAGAACAGAATATATGAAATTAGAGTAGTTTGCTTAGAAACGTGGACAATCTTTATGAACGAGAGGAGGCTCTAAACAAGTAATTTGTGTGTTAAACATTGTTTCGTTTAGTTAAAATATGTCCCATTCAGAAAACTATATATGACTTTCATGTTACAAGAATGAGACTTTAATAAGGTTAGAAACAATTCAACCTGCAAAGTATGCCCACCACGTTGAGGTCCTCCTCCCTGCGAGCACCTCCTTTAGCAATATCTTGTCCACGCGAGCAGAGGTATATAAGGTAGACATTGAAAAAGAGTTATGCGATGGATAATTAGATTGCAATAAATTGGGTATTCTAAATTAATGTCTATTGCTGAAGTCTAATCTAGTAAATAAGATCCTCAAAACTTAAATTCTAAGTAGATATCTACCGAAAAGCTAGAAGGTTCAGAATTGTGGATACATCCCAGAAAAGTAATTAAGCAATAAGAGCTGCTTGTCTTTGGTAGATGTAGCTATAATGTTGTAAAAAACCTAAACTGTAGCAGTAATATGTGATGCTAGGATCCCTACTGCTATCTTCTAATATTGTGATTTTTACTCCTTGCAGGTCACTAATATGTACATTGAACTGTTAAAGGAGAGGGAAAAAGGAACCCAATAGGTTTTTGAAATACCATTTCTTCAATACATAAGCATTAGGTACCTCTGGACAGTCATAGTGGGAGGCAAAAAGTGATTAATATAAAAGCTGCTTGTCTTCGGTAGATGTGGCTATAATGTTGCAAAAACCTAAACTGTAGCTGTAATATGTGATGCCAGGATCCCTACCGCTATCTTCTAATATTGTGATTTTTACTGCTTGCAGGTCACTAATATGTACATTATTGAACTGTTAAAGGAGAGGGAAAAAAGGAACCCAATAGGTTTTTGAAATACCATTTCTTCAATACATAAGCATTAGGTACCTCTAGACAGTCATAGTGGGAGGCAAAAAGTGATGAATATATTACTAATATAATGAGGTACTATACTAAGTATTTCTTTTTCTTTTGAGATAAAACATGGTCAACTTACAGAATAACCAATTTAGAAAGACAGAAAGTGATGAATATATTTGTGATTAAAGGGATGCAAAAAGGTTCAGAACTTGTGAACTGTGTCAAACAAGCACAAACTTGATGTTTGCTTCAACTTTCTAATGCTAACCAGGGATGAGGTGAATTCATTTTGCCAATAAAAAACCTCAAAACATGACATAGTAGCAGTAAATGGTCATTACATGGATTTCGTTTCACAATAGTTGGTTGGAATTAAATTAGCTAAAATTTGTAGACATAAGTAGCGGTCAAATAGATTATAACTAATCAATAGCCTTATACTTGAGAAGACGTATAGGCATAGAATGAAACACCAGGCACATGGACTTACAATCTGTCCAATTAAGATTCCTCTACTGCCTTGAATTTTCCTTTTCTAAATCTAGAAGTTTAGAGCATATACTTCAAAAGCTTCTGAAAATAAATTTTATTGCACATAAAAGGTGGAGGATAGAAATGTTGGTTTCTATTATATAAAGTTAACCATAACCATTGGAATATTAGATGCATGAATGACTATGGTGAATACGAGTGCATGGCAAATAAAGCTAGTATAATACCCTCAGACTGAAATATAAACATTGGTTGGTTAACTAACCTTAAGAACACCCTTGACAAAATAATCAGATCCACCATTCCTCAATTCCAAGGCCTCATATATCTCTGAGAGGTCAATTGTTTAAAGATAAAAACGTCAAAATTTTGTGCATATGTGCCAAACATACAGAATTGGAGGCAAACACAAAAAAAGGTGACCTATTCAAAAAGCAAAGGTGTTTGGACCACAGACAGAGATTTCTCAAAAAAATCCATCCCAAACCAAATAGGAGATATTGACATGTCAAAATTATTAAACATGGCATGGTATCACATTTAATCTTTTTGTTCAACATCACCAAAGAGCATATTGTAATATGAATTACAACTACGTCGACTAAATCACCGTGGGGCATGGGGGCTCACCAGATGTCGACTCTGCCGCGGCCAAAGTACCGGTACATGAACTAGGGGATGCATGAAGGTTGACGGTGCTGATGCACACCAGCAGTCAGTAGAAGAGATCGAGCTTGTTGTGGTTGAGGTCCATGGCGAACAAGCTGGCAGGCCTTCTGCGGGAGCTGTTGTAGTCCTCCACCGTGATCACCAAGCTATGGAGTTGTACAACCCCCCAACATTCTTATAGCCTGCACGCACAACCCGCACCCAAAAAATCAGAGTTGGTGAAACAAAGAACCTCGATTTTGGCTGGGTGAGGCACACAACCAACCTCCGCAAGGCACGTGACCTTGCCCCGGCAGGTTGAGGCGTCGATGCAGTTCAAGGTGAGGCGTGATCCGACTCAGGAGGCCACAGTGAGGGTCTCCGGTGGGGGCTAGGTCAAGCGCGCGTGGTTGTTGAGCAGGTTCCGTCACCAGTTCGTGGTCCCGCTGGGCCACCTCGAGCACCTCGTCTTCGCAGCGCTGCTGGAGGAGGCCGAAAGCGATTTGGCTTACATCACCTGGCCGCCCCCACCATCCCCTGTCCAGCCGACATTGAACCCCAACAACCTTGGGTTCTATGACATGGTCAATAACACCCCCGGCACGCATGGGGTCCATCAATCGGTCGATCGAGGGGCATGGAGGAGGAGAAGGGAGTTTAGGGTTAGGGTTCATGGGGGCGCTTATCGGTTACCAGAACTCAGAGAGGACCTTGACATGCCACTTATGGGAGCTTACGAGTTACCATTGTGCTGGTGCTTGTGCACTGACGGCGTGACATCGAATGAAGGAAGCAGAGGGTGAGATTCAGAGATGGAAGGAGGGGTACTGCTCAATCTGGGGTAGGGATTGGGATGGAGGTGGTGTACCTTGAAGAAGATGTTGATGCATAGACCTCAACACGAGTTCCCCCATGCCCTCCGGCCTGCACACGTCCTCCGAGTTGTGGGGGGCAAAGCCTCCCTGTGCTCCATTTTAGTGCGGGCGCAACCTCCCTGCGCGGCGGTGGGTTGCGGCCGCGGTATCCAGGCGTCCGTTCCGGCGAGCCTCGAGGCGGGGAGCGGCGTTTGCGGGTGGGATCGGACGACTCACATCGGCGTTTGCGGCGGCAGAATCGAGGTAGGGACAACAGGGGACGGAGTTCGGGGGCAGCTGAAATCGGGGGAGCCGGGGAGGGGAGGGAGGCTGGGGCGACGGTTTCGGGGAGCCATGAGCAGGACTGGTGTGCGGGATCAGGGTGCGAGACTGAAACGTAGGATCGGACGGCTGCGATTATAGAACAGTGGAACGGATGGTTGAGATCGCAGAATGGCAGAACGGCAGGCTACCCTTGCAGCCTTAATAAGTAGTATAGATATAGATATAGATACCGGGAGGGCGGTCATTCCCTCCCGAGCCGCGTTTTTTTTATACTGCTGCAGCTTAGCTTAAAGGATATCAGATTTTCTAAAAGTGCTTCCACAATACAAAATTATAATAACCAAATGACTATTGTCCTTACTATATCTATCTATATGACTATGAGGTACCTCAAGGCTCAAGTAAACTGATTTCTGAAGTTTACACTCTCTTCTTGGTTTTGACATGTGTGTGATAGAACTCCCCCCCACAAAATGAAATACATGGTCAGGCACTTTCGCGAAAAAAAGTAAAATGCTTTCAGAATTTTTTACATGACTGTATCCTGAGCAGCTGGTGTTCAGTGCCTTTTTGCCTTATGAAGCCCTGGGGACACCTCTACGCATAAATCTACCTTTTGATTGTGGTGATATAAAACAATAATCAGAGTCAGGAAAAGAGTTCTGTAACTCACGTTGAAGGTGCCTGAAGAAAAGAGTAAGCCAAAAAAACAGCAATCATCGCAAATACACCCCTGTTAACAAGAGATAGTATAAATTAGTCCAGAAGCTCTCCTTAAAATGGTAACCAGCACATGAGACTAAGAAAAATGGTGATCGGAAATATTGAGTTCAGTTCAGCACCAAGGAAGCTTCATAAAAAAATATAGCTGCAAGAAAAGGCAATAGAAGAGGACAAATCATTACAAATACCTCTTGACTGACCAAACACGATCAGCAGATGAGCTCCTTTCTGGATCGAGAGCACCACTTGCCCAACTGATAAGAACATGAAACAATACTTATCAAACATAAATTTCATGTGCATCTGCAGTATTTTGGATAATATATATAATGGTGATTCAAATTGAAGAAAAGGGTCCAAAAATACCACAACAGGCCATAACCAATGATATATTATTATTATTTTAAAAAAGGCATGTTCGTGTCTATTAAATGTTCCACAGATAAAAGACTATGAACTCACATTAAAAGGCATGTTCCCGTCAGCAAGAGCGAGATCATTCGAGGCTTGTATGCCCAAGCCGTCCATGGATCTACATCACCAAAGTAATCGAGTGGTCTTATACTACCATTGCAGACGGTGCCATTACAACCTCTGCGAAGTTCATGATGACCATTGGCCCCCATTACAACAGCCTTGGCAATTTACTATCTGCAAAAATATACAGAGCAGCACTTGAGAATGCATAATAATCCTACTGACCTTCGGAAGACAAAAAATCACCACTCTTCCACGAAAAAAAGCAGCATGTATCTGTATCTCCAATACTTGCTAAAAACTAGCAAATGAAAAGCATGCCACTGTGAGGCCACAGAAAAAAAGTATGTACAAGTGGATAAAAAGTCATGAATGGTCTAGCATATCTAATTAGGCATAAAAACATCAGGCTGTAGCTACAGTCGTAACCTTGAAGCATAAAACCTACTTTGCTAAGTACAAGTTCTGCATTGCTTGCTCAATCATTTGCCAGAGATCACTTAATGAGCCCTACTCAGCTCCAAAATGGTTTCGGTGGCATTCAAGCTAGGTGCCAAATTCCATACCCGAAACGCTTCCAGTTTCTCCAAAATAACAGAAGGGGTGTGGTGTGCTACAACCAGAGGCTGCGTACGTTAGAGCAGAGCACAGCTGAGAGCAAGGCCGAGCAAAGGAAACATACATTCCCATGAAGAAGACGAAGAGCAGCAAAAGGGATCGAGCAATTCAAAAGGAACACATATAAAACAGCCCGTGGGTTAAACAAGTGCGGAAATAGATAGATATAGTAAGGACAATAGTGCTTCCACAATACAAGATTATAATAACCAAAATACTGCATGGCTGCCTACGCGGTGGATCTGGTACCCGAGAGTGGAGGTGTAGAGGTTGAAGGCGGCGCGGTTGGATCGGCGGACGTGGAGGGAGACGTACTCGGCGCCAAAGACCTGGTCCATGGCTGCCTGCGCGGCGGACATGAGCTTGGTGGCGAGCCCGAGCTTGCGGTGGGAGCGGAGCACCGCGAGGGAGGTGATGTGGCGGTGGCGGCGCGGCCCGATCGCGGTCGCGGTGGCGGCGCGGCCCGGTTGCGGTGGCGCGGCGGCGTCGCGGGCTGCGCGGCGGCGGCGCGGCGGCGGCGCGGGCTGCCGTTGGTGAGAGAGAAGCGCGTGTGGGCGGGATGAGACAGGGTGAGAGAGAGGAGGCTCGAGAGAGAGAGAGAGAGTCGTGCACATGGGATTTGCATTTAGGTTTTCAGATTAGTTTGACGGTGTCCACAAGCCCAACAAACTTAACTAAAAAATATGGGTACCCACGTTCCTAACTCGTTAAGTTCGACGGTTTTATCTAGGGCCCACGAATTTAAATTAAAAACGTGAGTACACACGTTTTTAACATAACTCATGAACTTAACTCAAGTAAGAACGTGGGTACCCACGTTCTTACTTTTACCCACGAATATTTATCAGTTTGTTGTAGTGTTAGCCTCCTATAATATATATCACGTTAGCTCTAGTGGAAGATATACCACACAACAACTATGGTGACTAATATACCTCGGTAGGTTACATGTTTTAAATTTTACACCAAAAACATCTGTACATGGTTAAGGATAAATTGCTAATACACATTAAAACGTGTCTTCAAGTAGTAACGGTTAAAAGCGTATCTAATTTCATATCAACTAGAGATATTTTGTTATCACATAAAAAACATCTCTATGTGGCTAAGAACGGTTATTCGATGCGCTTTATGACGTATCTTCATGTTAGTCACGTATTGAAAGCATGTCTAATTATGTCATTTTTATACGTTTTTAATTGCATATCAAAAAGCGTCTTAAGGTTTCTATAGACGATTTTAATACGTGTTTTGCAACGTGTCTATAGGTTACTGACGATTGAAAGCGTGTCTAATTTCGTGTCATTCTAATACGATTTTAATAGCGTGTTAAAAATTGTGTTTAGGTATCTCTTCACGTTGAAAGCGTGTCAAATACCGTAACATTTTGATGCGTTCTTAAAATTGTTTCAAATAACGTCTTTATGTACCGCCGTAGAGACGCTTTTGTATGCGCTACAACTAAAACGTACATACAAGGGGGGTTTTCTAGTAGTGACACTAGAGTGCCTATCCCTTTTCTACTATGAACTTGTGTTTTCTCTGCTGCATATGTTTGGTATGTTGCTTTTGTTTGTTACCTTCCCAAGTGCATAGTGTGAATGATTACTTTACGTAGACAACGAGCAGTCTGTGTTTCCCGAGGAGGTTGCAGAGGAAGTCCCTGATCAGCAGTTTGGTGAAGGCAAGTGTCCTCTGTCCCATTATGTCCTATTCATTTATAACTTACTACCCCGCATTACTCACTTGAAACCTAAGGATTGACTAGCTTTACACTTTACTTTATCCTTGATGACCTTATGGGCTGTTATGGTTAGCACTCTGCTATTGCCTTAACTTAATCAATGAACATGATGTGACTATTTATGATACTGTTATCCTGATGATGTTGATGATCTTGTGATACTCTAGGGGGCTCAGGCTGTTTCCTGAGCACCTCTCCGTAAGGACTTTTTCGTTGAGAGACCACCCGGGATAACAGTGCAACCATGAGGGTGAAATGGGATGCCCTTAGCTGATTAATTAGATGAACTAGAGGTGTAGTTGCTTCGCCGTCGTGCCGTCAATGGGGTCCAGGCACAGTGCTTGCTCTGCCGAGGCTGAGTGCCGAGGTTCTTTCGTTTTGCTTTTTGTTAGTCACTCTCCTGCGGGGAGGGGTACTGTGTTTATCAAACTGGAGAAACCTAACGGGCAGCTATGATCTCTAGGGAATCTTTGTAAAAGCTACGTAGTGATGCCCTGCCGGACCACCTAGGAAGTGATCAATGGGGATTAGCTCTCCCCGGGCAGAACGGGAATCACGGCTCATGGGTAAAGTGTGCAACCTCTGCAGAGGGTAGTGAAACTGATATATCAGCCGTGCTCACGGTTAAGAGCAGCCTTGGGATCCTCTTTGATTAGAGATACAGATGGTTCGAGATACAAGGATTATGTTATGGTTTTGGTTCGACTATGATGATGATGTTCCTCGATGAGGAAATGGTTTACGGGTTGGTTAATGCTAAAATCTGGCTTCTACTAATGATAAATACCTGACCAACTAAAAGCAACTGCTTGAGCCTAACCCCACATAAAGCTAGTCCACTTCAGCCAAACGGGACATTTGCTGAGTACGTTGATGTGTACTCATCCTTGCTTTACCACAAAACACCAGGTTGCCCGCATTGTAACCACTGCTCAGGAGAAGGTGAAGCCGTGGAAGGAGACTTCCAGGAGTTCCAAGACTACGACGAATTCTAGGTGTGGGTTGGCGGCAACCCCCAGTCAGCTGCCTGTGGAGGCCTTATCTTTACTGCGTTTCGCTAGTACTTTGATTTCCCTGTTAAGACAATGACTATGTGGATGTCTATGACTCTGTGATGTAATAAGTTAATACTCTTTCATGTTATTATTCGAGCATTGTGCGATGATGTTCATTTATGTAATCGCTGTGTACGTGAGTTCTGATCCTGGCACGTACATGGTTCGCATTCGGTTTGCCTTCAAAACCGGGTGTGACATAAGTGGTATCAGAGCCGTGCTGACTGTAGGACCGCTGACCTAGAGTAGCACTGGTCGTACTAAGGACTATTGACCTTCCCTCTCACCTTGACCTCTGTTGTTACTTCAAAAGTCGGTCACTTCGACCAACCCTATGTTTTACTACATATATATACTATATTATACCTTGTCCAAAAATTTTTATCTTATTCTGTCTATGGTTTATTCACTTGTCATATTAGTTCTGCTCTTACTCTTGTGCTTACGGTGTCTTTTGTAGATGGCTCGTCTTAGACACACTGCACGTAAGTCGGTGATTCCTTTCCTGCCGTCTCGACTTGCGGAGCGTCCTCTACACCGCACCGTGTCCGGACAGTCGAGTCACCTGGAAAGGCTGCACCACCGTCTGCGTGAGGAGCAGGAACACCGGCGCCAGCACGGAGAGCAGCAGGGCTCTTCCTCCCCACCCCAGCGAGAGGTGGAGTCCGTGAGGCCCCGTTCCTCTGTTGCCCAGCTGGAGGCGCCCCCTGCACCACCGCGGGACGTCCCAGCTGTTGGAGGAGCTACTGGAGGAGATCCCGACGACGACGACTCAGACCATAGCACGGAGTCCTCTGAGCCGCAGGAGGCGGAAGGATGGGTCGCCCGACCCATCACCCGTGACGCCGCTCGCGGTTGTCACTTCCACGACGCACTCGACACCTTGCTGCGCCAGGCTTTCGACCGGCACACCTGGTCGATCGAGTATCGTTGTGTAGTCTACCAGCACAGTCGCGGGAGGTACCCGGACCGCTGGGAGGCTACCTGCCTAGTTCGCCGTCCGGAGGATGACCTCTGGGGTGCGGAGGCCGTCTCGGAGCACTACTCCATCTCCGAGAGGGACACTGCAGAGGCGGCTATGCAGGATGCAGCCCGGCGAGCACTCTCCCAGTACTGTTCTTTGTTCGGTGGCGTGGCCGACGGTCTTAACCTTCGGTACTACCCCCGCCGTCCTACTGGCAGCACGGAGAGTGTGGTTGTCTCACCTGTGGGTGAGGGTAACCCTAGGTTGAGCAGCACAGTCAACCTAGTCGCAGTGCTTAACACTGAGCTGGACCACTATCTGGACGAGCTAAGCAGGGCTCGAACGGAGATTGCGGAGTTGCGTGCTGAGCTGGCAGAGCGCCATCACCAGGAGGGTGGTTCCCCCGCTCCTGTTGGGATTCAGCACCCATACCGCTCGCCGCCACGTGGTCACCACACTTATGGTTCCCCTGTCTGTAAGACCAGGATAGATCTGGATCCTTAGATCGTTAGCGTCGGAGTTTGTAATAATTCTTAAGTCAGATGTCTCAGTCTTAGGTAGTCAGTTTAGTTTGCTTATCAGTTGCTTCCATTTAGTTTAGTTGCTTATCAGTTGCTTTCATGCTTGTTATGATGAACTTGTGCTGGATTCGGATCTTTGTAATGACTGTTGCCAACCCGTGGGTTTCCCCTGCGGTTTGGCCTAGCTAGTAATGTTAATGAAGTCAGTTGCTTAGTTGGGAAACCAATTGTCTCCACTTTCCTTCTTATCTGCGAAGCTGTGTTGAATCATAATGAGGATCAGTGAAGCTCCTTGTTCACTCAGTGTCATGAAGAATTCTGTATTCTCTTTTCTTATGCTGAAGGGTTGTAAGATCAATGCTGATGTGTGAATGTCTTCCACAGATGTCTGACAACAGGCGCCGATGCAACAGGCGTGCTCAGCAAGAGCAGCATGACCAGCAGGAGGATCAACAGAGGCAGCCTCCCCCACCACCCCCGATGTCAGTGGAGCAGATGTTCTTGATGCAGACTCAGGCAGTGCAGGCCATTGGGCAGACTCTGGCAGCCATGCAGCAGGCTCAACAGCAACCCCAACCCCAATTGCAAGTGTAGATGCCCCAGATGCCACGGGATAAGCGTGGTGAGTTCATGAGAGGGCACCCTCCTACCTTCGCCCATTCTGCTGACCCAATGGATGCAGAAGACTGGCTGCGCGCAGTGGAAAGGGAACTGCGCACCGCCCAATGTGACGACAGGGAGAAGGTTCTGTATGGTCCCCGTCAGTTAAGGGGAGCAGCCCAGTCCTGGTGGGAGTCCTACCTCGCCACCCATGCTAACCCCGAAGCCATCACCTGGGAAGAATTCAGCGAGAGTTTCCGCAGGTACCATGTGCCGGAGGGACTGATGATCGTGAAGAAGGAGGAGTTTCTGGCTCTGAAGCAGGGACCCCTGTCTGTTAGTGAGTACAGAGACAAGTTTCTGCAGCTGTCTCGTTATGCACCTGAAGACGTCAACACCGATGCTAAAAGGCAGTACAGGTTCATGAGAGGTTTGGTGGATCCCCTGCATTACCAGCTGTTGAATCACACCTTCCCCACCTTCCAGCACCTGATCGATAGGGCAGTTATGACTGAGAAGAAGCGTAAGGACATGGAAGATCGGAAGCGCAAGATGAGTGGACCCCAGTCCGGAGGCATCAGCCGTCCACGTTTCTCAGGCAGTTCATCTCAGCAAGGCAGACCTGGTCACCCACAGGGATATCAGAATCAGAATCAGCGTCCGCATCAGCAGCAGTTTCAGAGGCAGTATCAGCAGCAGCAGCAGTATCGTCAGCACAGCCAGCAGGGAGGTAATCAGTATCAGAAGCAGAACAACTAGGCACCTCGCCTTCCTGCCCCCGCAGCAAATCAGAGCAACCAAGCAGCCCCAGCACAAGGAGGAGGCAGAGGATGTTTCCACTGTGGAGATCAAGGCCACTGGGCGATGCAGTGCCCAAAGAAGTCGGCGCAGCAGCAGACCAACCCCAATGCTCCAACAAGATAAGGTGTACTGCAGCCGGCAGCAGGCAATCGTAACCAAGCGTACAACTGTGGAAAGGTGAACCACTTGGAGGCCGAAGCGATCCAGGGTGCACCAGATGTGGCAGTAGGTATGTTCTCAGTCGAATCTCATCCCGCAAAAGTGCTATTCGATACTAGTGCAACTCATTCGTTTGTCACTACAACATGGGTAGAATTGCATAACATCTCAGTAGAGGCAATGATGCCGCCCATGAGGATTAATTCGGTTGGTGGCAAGGTGCAAACAGATAAAATATGCTCAAATATGATGATGGAAATAAGGGGGATAGGATTCCCCAGTGACTTAATAGTAATAGACACCCCTGGGATAGACATTATTTTAGGGATGAATTGGTTAATGAAGTATGAAGCAAATGTTAGTTGTGACAAGAGGACCGTAACATTGAAGTCCCCGTCAGGAGAGGAGGTAGTGGCCGAGCTATGGATGCCTAAATCAGCGGAGGGAGTCTGTCACCAGATTTCAGTTGATAGTAAGGAGCCTAACCCGCTCGAGGCTATCAAGGTCGTGTCAGACTTTCCGGATGTGTTTCCCGAGGAGCTAACGGGCATGCCACCGGAGAGAAAGGTTGAATTTGCCATAGAGCTTATCCCTGGTACCGCCCCCATTTCTAAAAGGGCCTATCGAGTGTCTGGACCAGAACTGGTAGAACTCAAGAAGCAGATAGATGAGATGTTAGAGAAGGGTTACATCAGGCCAAGCACCTCGCCTTGGGCCGCCCCAGTATTGTTTGTAGAGAAGAAAGATGGTACCAAAAGGATGTGCATAGATTACAGAGCCCTGAATGAAGTCACTATTAAGAACAAGTACCCTTTGCCAAGAATAGAAGATCTGTTTGACCAACTCAGAGGTGCCAGTGTATTCTCGAAGATAGATCTGAGATCAGGTTACCATCAACTCAGAATCCGACCCTCGGACATACCGAAGACGGCATTCATCACCAAGTATGGGTTATATGAGTTCACAGTTATGTCCTTTGTTTTGACAAATGCACCAGCCTTCTTTATGTACCTGATGAACAGTGTGTTCATGGATTATCTGGACAAGTTTGTGGTAGTGTTCATCGACGACATTCTCATATACTCTCAAAGTGAGGAAGATCATGTAGAGCATTTGAAGATGGTATTGCAAAGGCTTCGAGAACATCAGTTGTATGCCAAGCTGGGCAAATGCGAGTTCTGGATTCATGAAGTCTTGTTTCTGGGTCACATCATAAATCAAGATGGGTTGGCAGTGGATCCAAAGAAAGTGGTAGATATCCTGAACTGGAAAGCACCAAAGGATGTTCGTGGGATCAAGAGCTTCATCGGAATGGCTGGATATTACAGACGTTTCATTGAAGGCTTTTCAAAGATTGCTAGACCAATGACAGCATTATTAGCGAAGAAAGTCGAGTTTAAGTGGACCCAAAAGTGTCAGGAAGCATTTGAAGAACTGAAGAGTAGATTGACTACAGCTCCTGTGTTAATCCTGCCTGATGTTCACAAGCCATTCTCAGTGTATTGCGACGCTTCTTACACCGGATTGGGATGTGTGCTAATGCAAGAAGGAAGAGTTGTAGCATACTCATCTCGACAGTTGAAGATCCATGAGAAAAATTATCCCACCCATGACCTGGAGTTGGCAGCAGTGGTTCATGCCTTAAAGACCTGGAGACATTACCTGTATGGGTAGAAGTGCGACATCTACACAGATCATAAAAGTCTGAAGTACATATTCACCCAGTCAGAGTTAAACATGAGGCAGCGAAGATGGTTGGAATTGATCAAATACTATGAGTTGGAGATACATTACCATCCGGGCAAAGCCAATGTTGTTGCAGATGCTCTGAGCAGGAAGAGTCAAGTTAATATGTTCGCCTCATACCCGATGCCATATGAGTTAGCCAAAGAGTTCGACAGACTGAGCCTTGGTTTCCTGAACAGTACGCAAGGAGTAACGGTGGAGTTAGAGCCCACCCTAGAGCGGGAGATCAAAGAAGGGCAGAAGGATGATGAAAACATCAACAAGATTCGGCAGCTGATCTTAGAAGGAAGAGGCAAAGACTTTCGAGAGGATGAAGAGGGAGTAATATGGTTCAAGGACCGATTGTGTGTTCCCGACCTCAAACCTATTCGGGAACTGATTCTCAAGGAAGCCCATGAGACAGCCTACTCCATACACCCTGGAAGTGAGAAGATGTACCAGGATTTAAAAAGGAGGTTTTGGTGGTATGGCATGAAAAGAGAGATCGCAGAATATGTCGCCATTTGTGATAGTTGTCAGAGAACCAAAGCAGAGCATCAGAGGCCTGCCGGATTGTTGCAGCCATTGCGGATTCCTCAGTGGAAGTGGGATGAGATCGGGATGGATTTTATAGTTGGCCTACCTCGCACCCGGGCCGGTTATGATTCCATCTGGGTGGTTGTGGACCGCCTAACAAAGGTGGCCCATTTCATACCTGTGAAGACAACATACACCGGAGCAACGTTAGCTGAGTTATACATGTCACAGATAGTCTGCCTTCATGGTGTGCCGAAGAAGATAGTGTCAGATCGAGGAACGCAGTTCACATCTCATTTTTGGTAGCAGCTACAAGAAGCTTTGGGCACCCATTTGAACTTCAGCTCAGCTTATCACCCGCAGACAGACGGTCAGACTGAAAGAACTAATCAGATCCTAGAAGATATGTTGAGAGCCTGTGCGTTGCAAGACAAGTCAGGATGGGACAAAAGATTACCTTATGCAGAATTCTCCTACAACAATAGTTACCACGCCAGCTTGAAGATGTCACCGTTTCAGGCACTCTATGGACGGAGTTGTAGGACTCCGCTGCATTGGGACCAGCCTGGAGAGAGACAGGTGTTTGGCCCCGACATCTTTCTTGAAGCCGAAGAGAATATCAAAATGGTTCGGGAGAACCTGAGGATAGCACAGTCAAGACAGCGAAGCTATGCGGACCGCAGGAGAAGAGAACTGAGTTTTGAAGTGGGAGACTACGTCTATCTGAAGGTGTCACCTATCAGGGGAGTCAGAAGGTTCGGAGTCAAAGGCAAGTTAGCACCCCGGTACGTTGGACCATATCAGATTCAAGCAAAGCGTGGAGAAGTGGCCTACCAGCTCAACCTACCAGAGAGCTTGTCAGCAGTGCACAATGTGTTCCACGTGTCGCAATTGAAGAAATGTCTGCGAGTACCAGAAGAGCAGTTGCCAGTGGAGGGTCTGGAAGTTCAGGAAGATCTGACCTACATAGAGAAGCCAACGCAGATTTTGGAGTTTGCAGACAGGGTCACCCGGAGAAACACCATCAGAATGTGCAAAGTCAGATGGGGTCACCACTCGGAGGAAGAAGCAACCTGGGAACGAGAAGATGATCTGAAAGCCAAATACCCCGAACTCTTTGCTGACCAACCCTGAATCTCGGGGGCGAGATTCTGTTAAGGGGGATAGGTTTGTAACACCCTGAATTTGGGGGTATAAAATTTCTTTGCTCATATTCACAAATTCAGGTGTTACTTTTCTTTCCTCATCCTTCCCCAATCTCCTCTCTCTCATTTCTATAGGAGAAAAGTGGTTATCTTATTTATAATTATAGTCTATTAGCTCAAACTCCAAGGGAGTATGAATTGTTGCATCATGTTGAACCCTAGATTTCACTTTTGTTGGGTGCATAATTCTCAAAAAGTCTAATTTGAATTTGTGGCTCATTTGAATTTGAATCAAATAGAGAAAATAAAAAGAAAAGAGAAAACAAATACCAAAATAAAAGAAAAAGGAAAAGAAGCCCGCTTTCCCCGCCCCCTCGGCCTTTCGGCCCAGTCGGCCCATCTCGCGCGCGCCCGCCTCCCGCTCTCTCTGCTCGCCCGGCCCCACCTGTCGGCGCTGCCGCTTCCCCGCGCGTGCGCCCGCTCCCTCGCTCTCTCTCTGCCCGTGGGCCCGGCCCGTCAGCCCCGCTTTCCTCGCGCCCGCACCCGCTTTCTTCTCTCTCTCTGCGCCGCGGGCCCGGCTTGTCAGCTTCTCCGTCTTCGCATAACCGCCGCCGTGCGTGCCGCGGTCTCCGCGCCCACGTCGCGCGTGGGGCTCGCCCCACCTCGCCCTCGGCCACTTGAGCCCCGAGCCTTGCTCGCCATCTCCCCCTCCCTCATTTGCGCACCAACCGGCCCCTCTTCCACCTCTCCCTCGCTGTGCGCACGCCAGAGCGCCGCCGCCGTAAACCCCGCCGTTCCGAGCTCGGTTCCCGGCCGCCGTTGGAGCTCCGCCGTGTCCATTGCCACGGTGAGCTTCGCCCCGACGTCCGCAACCCGGAACGCGCACCAATTTCCCCTTCCCCTCCCTATTTCGCTCTGCCCGCGCTCACCCGCCGTCTGCCGTGCAGCCGCCACCGTCGACCCGGGCCGCCGTCGCGTCTCCGTCGCCACCGAGGAGTCCCCGGAGGCCGCTTTGAGGTAAGGGACCTCTCCCGCCCCTATTGGCCTTTGTCTTGCTCTCTATCGCGTTTAATTCCTCGCCGGAGTAGTTTAGCGCCGCCGCCGAGCCACTCCACCGCGAACCGCCCCCCTCCGGTGCCCCTGCCCCAACCTAGTCCCCACCAAAAGGTTCCCCGCGCCCTCCCCAACCTTCCCGGCCACTCAGGTCGCCCCGGGGACCCGCAGGGCCCCCGCGCCCCTCGTCTCCGGCGAGTTCTCCGCCGCGGGACGGGCGCCGCCGCCTCAGCTGGCTGGGGAAGGAGACAGGAGCCAGCCGCCCCATCTCCGCCGTCCATCTTAGATCCGACGGCCCTGTTTCAAATAGCCCGAACCCAGCCTCAGCCGTTCGCCTGAGATCCAACGGCCCAGAGCCGTTTCCCCCGTGCCCTGCCTCCCTGCCAACTGGGCCCCGCCTGCCAGTCGCCCGCGCTCGCGCTGCCAACTGGGCCCCGCCTGTCAGCCCCGCGCCTGCGCTGCCCGCCCGGCCCCGCCTGTCAGCCGCTCATGCCGCCGCGCGCCCGCCCGCCCGCCCGCAGGATCTAATCCTGGTCGTCCGTTTGAGATCCAACGACTGTAAGCGCCCGATACCCCTTCGCCCGCGCATTTTCTTAAAGAACCCCCCTGTTTTCTGGAAATTGCGCCCGCCGTCCCTGGTTTCTCGCAGTTAGGTCCTCGGACCTTTTATTTAATTCAAAATAGGTCCTTAGGGTATAATTTTAACCCCTAAACTTGTAAAATTCATAACTTTGTCATATGAACTCCAAATTAGGTGCTTCAAATTGCAAAATGTTCATAATATTATTATCTATCTGTTTATGCAATGTTTCCCTGCTGCTTCCATGTCCCAATTAATGGTTAATCATTAGGATAAAGTTAATGTTATGGGAACCCTATTTGAGATAAATAAAAGATAGTAGACTTTAATAAAAGTTGGAGCACTTAAGTTTATGGACTCAAACACTTAAGTTTAGGAACTTAAACCAGATAATTATTTAATCCCACCACTGACTTAAACCTGATTAGTGGATAATGAATCACTTTGTATAGTCCTCTACCCCAGACCTAGGGAACACTAGAGTGCCTATCCCTTTTCTACTATGAACTTGTGTTTTCTCTGCTGCATATGTTTGGTATGTTGCTTTTGTTTGTTACCTTCCCAAGTGCATAGTGTGAATGATTACTTTACGTAGACAACGAGCAGTCTGTGTTTCCCGAGGAGGTTGCAGAGGAAGTCCCTGATCAGCAGTTTGGTGAAGGCAAGTGTCCTCTGTCCCATTATGTCCTATTCATTTATAACTTACTACCCCGCATTACTCACTTGAAACCTAAGGATTGACTAGCTTTACACTTTACTTTATCCTTGATGACCTTATGGGCTGTTATGGTTAGCACTCTGCTATTGCCTTAACTTAATCAATGAACATGATGTGACTATTTATGATACTGTTATCCTGATGATGTTGATGATCTTGTGATACTCTAGGGGGCTCAGGCTGTTTCCTGAGCACCTCTCCGTAAGGACTTTTTCGTTGAGAGACCACCCGGGATAACAGTGCAACCATGAGGGTGAAATGGGATGCCCTTAGCTGATTAATTAGATGAACTAGAGGTGTAGTTGCTTCGCCGTCGTGCCGTCAATGGGGTCCAGGCACAGTGCTTGCTCTGCCAAGGCTGAGTGCCGAGGTTCTTTCGTTTTGCTTTTTGTTAGTCACTCTCCTGCGGGGAGGGGTACTGTGTTTATCAAACTGGAGAAACCTAACGGGCAGCTATGATCTCTAGGGAATCTTTGTAAAAGCTACGTAGTGATGCCCTGCCGGACCACCTAGGAAGTGATCAATGGGGATTAGCTCTCCCCGGGCAGAACGGGAATCACGGCTCATGGGTAAAGTGTGCAACCTCTGCAGAGGGTAGTGAAACTGATATATCAGCCATGCTCACGGTTAAGAGCAGCCTTGGGATCCTCTTTGATTAGAGATACAGATGGTTCGAGATACAAGGATTATGTTATGGTTTTGGTTCGACTATGATGATGATGTTCCTCGATGAGGAAATGGTTTACGGGTTGGTTAATGCTAAAATCTGGCTTCTACTAATGATAAATACCTGACCAACTAAAAGCAACTGCTTGAGCCTAACCCCACATAAAGCTAGTCCACTTCAGCCAAACGGGACATTTGCTGAGTACGTTGATGTGTACTCATCCTTGCTTTACCACAAAACACCAGGTTGCCCGCATTGTAACCACTGCTCAGGAGAAGGTGAAGCCGTGGAAGGAGACTTCCAGGAGTTCCAAGACTACGACGAAT
>NC_050101.1:21123070-21133070 GCF_902167145.1 Zea mays
TACATACACCTTAGCTTCGTTGTCTTTCCATTCCACACGCTTGGACTTAGCTTATTTTCGGGGTCGTGCCCTGTAACACCCGGTTTTAAGGAACAAAGCCGGGTGCATCTCATACATGCGCCAAGAAGACAACATATATAATAACAGAGTGTATAGAGATAAATGTCATAAAACATCAGAGTAATTATTACATAGCGGAAGACTTATTACAAAATAAAGGAATAAATGTAAAACAAACTAAGGATCGTCGGCGCCAATGTCGACTGAGAAACGCCACCTAGATCAGATCATACTCCTCGCCTTGTGGCTCCTCCTGAACCACCTGTTCTTCTCCTGTGGGGGGGTGTGAGACAGCAAGAGTGAGCTCACATACGTTCATCGCTCAACAAGTTGTGGGGAATAATGTGGCATGAACTCACCAAAGGTGGGAGTTCATGAAGTGTAAGGCTGATCAATGAAATAAAGGCTGAGCTGAGCATTGCTTTTATAAGTTGGTCAAAATTTTATTAGCAATTACTAAGTGTAAGTAAATACCAAACCTTAATAATAATAAATAAAAGTAATAGTAAATAATCCCAAATGTGATGCAAATGTCAAATTGAATTTAAGTTCCATAATTAATCATGTGAGGGTCCGAGCCGCTCATGACCGTGAGCACGGCTAGTATACCAGTTTTACACTCTGCAGAGGTTGCGCATCTTTACCCACAAGTCATGTTACCCATCTGCCAAGAGATGGCCAATCCCATACACCTCTACCGAGGAGGCGAGGCAGGGTAACACTACGAGGCCTTTACAAAGTTCCACTAGCTTCAGAAATCCCGCTACAGTTTATAGGAAGCTCCAGTGCAGGGTTCTTGCCTGACCGCCATCGCAGCAAAATCAACCCAAGGACCTCCCTACACTGACCACTCCCATACTGCCCTTGCCCCTTTCGGGTAAGGAAGACCTCCACTAGCTTTCCTAGTTAATCAGCCAAGGGCGTCCCATTATACCCTTGTGGTAGCACTGTTTTCCCGGGTGGTCGCTCCATGTTCCCATTAACATAATGATCTTAGCATGAACAGTAATAATAAAAGAGAATAAAAGAGTAATTATGAATAAAGTATCTTCATACCCAAATCCACATAAAGCAATAGCAGGTACTACCCAAACAAATATTTCAGTGGTGAACAAGGTATAAAGATAGCCAAAACTAGGGTAACCTATTGGGTCCCATCAAAATTATCCTATGCAGATCATTATAATTAATAAGAACATGGATGGGAAAAAGTAAGTGATCAAGGGCACAACTTGCCTTCAATGAGCTCCTGCTCAGCTACTTCAACTTGCTGAACCTCAGTTTTCACAGTGGCTTGCTCGTCTATTCGCATCAACACAATACATACATAGTATAGCAAAAAATCAACATCACACCAAACATGTAAATAGAATATACAGTAAAAATCTACACATTAAAATGAAATCATAGGAACTGGAATCACTAAATTTGGAGTTATATATTTTAAGTTATGAATTTCCAAAGATTTTTATGCTTTTAATATAGGGTTAAGTAAGAAATAAATTTTAATGTGTATTTCATGTGAAAACAGTGGTAATATTTGATAGAGAATAATATTACAAAATTATAGGAACTGGAATGGACCAATTTGGAGTTTATATACATTTTCTATGAACTATACAAATTCTATGAATTGTTTTTATATTAAAAACTCATTTTCTAATTCGTTTTCCTGATTTTATAATTCTCTGGACGGGGTCTCATTTTCTGGAAAACGTAGGGGCTATGGTGCAAATGTTTCTAAGACTTCGTGGACTGTTTCTGTGTACCGCGGGTTAATTTCTAAGAAATCCAGGGGCTCTTAAGAAAACATGGCAGGGCCGAAGAGGTATCGAGGGTTTTCAGCCGCACGATCAAGATTCTAGGGCCCCGATTAGATCTAGCTTTTAATGAATCGTTATGCGCTGAGGATTGTCGATTACGCCTTCTACGGTCAGGATTTTATGAGACGAAAGGGTACGCCAAAACAGATCGTGGCCACCCAAATCTAATCCGACGCTCAGCATCTAATTCGTCAAGATCTAATCCTGGCCGTTCACTGCGATCCGACGGTGCACACACCATCTTCCTTATGGCGCTCCCCAGAACCGCATCAACAATCTGAACAGCGGCGCTCCCAGGTGAGCACACCGTTGAAAACCGATCCCGGTCTGTCCTTCGCCGCTTTCCTCCCTAGAAAATACTATACGGTGGGCAAGCCAAGGCGAATTGATCCCAATAATCCCTACCAAGTCGGCACAAAGAATCGCACCCACACGAGTAAGCGGCATGACGGCGAAGGCGCCTCCCCGATGAGCAATCAGGGCGGCATCAGTGCGCCAAACGAAGCCCGATTCTACGCTAAACGAAGTAGAGAAGGTACAGAAGATAATGAGGGGATTCTTACATGCGATTAATCGACTCCGGACACAGCTCACGGGGAGGCACAGATTCGCTGCGGCGGCTCGCAGCGGAACTCTTCTGTCCTTCGCTTTCACTGCTCACGGCGCAACATTCACGACGATGGCGGCTCCTAGATTTTCCACTTGGGTAGTCGAGGGGGGGGGGGGGGGGAACTCGCCCAGGGCTTGTATTTATCCCGGTTAGAAATTTCTCCAACGCCCCGCACCGCAATCCTTGCGACGTGCGCGATATGCTCGGCGGAAGCTGGTGGAGGGGATCGAGCTGGCCACATGGGCCCATGCGTCATTGGTTTAGCGAGTCCGTTGAGCTGGCGGCCCCACCTGGCGGTGTAGCGCAGCGCGAGCGTGGGATTGGGGAAAGTGGCCGAGGCACTGGCCCAAGTGGCAGCGAGAGCGAAGAGAGGCGCGTGCGCGTGCTCTGAAGACTGGGCAGTGGGCCCCACGCACCAGTGAGACCGGGCGCGGTGGCGTTAGGTACCTGGGCCGCGCGGGGGTGAACGAATAGTGGGCCGAAAACGAAGTTGGGGCCCAGTTAGGGTAGTTCTGTTTTATTCTTTTCTTTTCTATCTCTTTTTCTCCATTTTCAAAATCCAATTTGAATTCAAGTTTAAATTCAAACTTTGTGAATAACTTGTCCTCAATTTGAAATGTATAGTTTAATAATATAAGTGTGAAAGGTATTTATTCTGATTTTTATTTTATTTTATGTAGTATTTTTCTCAGTTCTTCCCTTCTCTTAATTCAAACCCTAATTCTCAATTTAGGATTCAAACTTTCTAGTAATTATTATCTTATTATTATTATCCTTGTTATTTTATTTAATGCACAAACATATAAAACTCCAACGAGATGCACTTTGTTTTATTTAGTATCATTTGTTCTGATTAATCACTCTTAATTATATGTGTGTTCTTTTTATGATGCAAATAAGGCACATAAAATGAGAAGATCTCTCTATATTCTTTATTTAGAATTTTGAGTATTACAAATCCTACCCCCCTTAAAAATAATCTCGTCCTCGAGATTTAAGAAGATCTAGGGAAAAGGTGGGGAAAATCTATACGAAGCTCTTCTTCTCTTTCCCAAGTTACTTCATCTTCACCGTGGTGGCTCCATTGCACTTTGCACATCTTTATAACCTTATTTCTCGTAACTCGAGTCAAAGTATCCAAAATCTTGATGGGGTACTCAGCATAAGTCAGATCCTCTTGAACACTAAGGTCCTCCATTGGTAATTGTTCCTCAGGTACCCTGAGACATTTCTTCAGCTGAGATACATGAAAGACATCATGAACATCCGCAAGATGATCTGGTAACTCTAATTGATATGCAACCTCTCCCACTCGCTTTAGAATTAATAAGGGTCCAATAAAGTGAGGGGACAACTTTCCTTTGACTTTGAATCTTCTCATACCCCGGAGCGGTGACACCTTCAAATAGACATAATCTCCCTCCTTAAACTCAAGTAGTCTTCTCCGGGTGTCAGCATAGCTTTTCTGCCTAGACTGTGCAGTTCTCAAATTCTCCCTTATTTGCTGGACTTGTTCTTCTGCTTCCTGTATAATCTCAGGTCCAAACAACTGCCTTTCACCAGTTTGATCCCAATACAGTGGAGTCCTGCACTTTCTGCCATATAAAGCCTCAAACGGTGACATCTTCAAACTGGCCTGGTAGCTATTATTATATGAGAACTCCGCATACGGTAGACTCTTATCCCAACTACCACCATGCTTAAGGGCACAAGCTCTTAACATATCTTCTAACACTTGGTTAGTTCTCTCTGTCTGCCCATCAGTATGTGGATGGTAAGCCGAACTAAAATTCAATCTCGTATCCAATGATTCGTGCAACTTCTTCCAATACCGAGAGGTAAACTGTGATCCCCGGTCTGACACAATCTTCTTTGGCACACCATGCAGGCAAACAATCCGTGCCATGTACAATTCTGCCAACTTGGCTCCTGAATATGTGGTCTTCACTGGAATAAAGTGGGCTACTTTAGTTAGCCTGTCCACAATCACCCATATAGAATCATATCCAGCAGACATGCGGGGTAATCCAACAATGAAGTCCATGCCAATCTCTTCCCATTTCCACTCAGGTATCTTCAGTGGATGCAGTAGTCCGGCTGGTCTCTGGTGTTCAGCCTTAACTCTTTGACACACATCGCACATAGCTACATGTGCAGCCACATCTCTCTTCAATCCATACCACCAATATTTTTGCTTCAAATCCTGATACATCTTAGTGCTCCCAGGGTGGATAGAATAAACTAGATCATGTGCCTCCTTCAATATGGTTTCTCGAAGACTATCGAATATCAGGAACACAAATCCGATTCTTGAACCATATCGTGCCTTGCTCATCCTCTGTGAACTCTGGGCCTCTACCCTCTGTTATCATATCCTTGATCTCCTGAATTTTAGCATCACCAACCTGACCTTTACAAATTTCTTGCTCCAAGGTAGGTTCCAATTCGATGGTAACTCCTTCAGTATGTGTAACAATTCCCAGGTTGAGCCTCTCAAAATCTTTTGCTAATTCATCAGGCAGCTGGACAACGAAAGCGGAGTGAACATGCTCCTTCCGACTCAAGGCATCTGCAACCAAATTTGCCTTGCCTGGGTGATAGTGAATCTCCAAATCATAATCTTTGATAAGCTCCAACAAACGGTGTTGCCTAAGGTTGAGATCCTTTTGAGTGAATATATACTTCAGACTCTTATGATCCGTATATACTTGGCACTTGGTCCCCATGATATAATGTCTCCAAATCTTAAGCGCATGCACAACGGCTGCCAATTCCAAGTCATGAGTGGGGTAGTTCAATTCATGTTTCCGCAACTGACGAGAAGCATAGGCAATCACATGTCCTTCTTGCATGAGCACACATCCTAAGCCTTGACCACATGCGTCACAATAAATATCAAATCCTTTCTGTAGGTCTGGCATAACCAACACTGGTGGCGACATCAATTTCTTCTTCAATTGATCAAAACTGTCTTGGCACTTCTCGTCCCACTTAAATTCTCTTCCTTTCTCCAAAAGCGAAGTCATAGGTTTGGCAATCTTAGAAAATCCTTCAATAAATCTCCGATAATATCCTACAAGCCGCAAGAAATTCCGAATCTCCGTAACTGTAGTGGGTATGCTCCACACCACTATCACCTTGACTTTAGCAGGATCCACTGATATCCCTCCATTAGAAATAATATGACCAAGAAATGGCACCTTGCCAATCCAAAACTCGCGCTTGCTAAACTTGGCATAGAGTTGATTATCTCTTAGCTTCTGTAGCACCAATCTCAGATGTTCCTCATGATCGCTATCACTCTTGGAATAGATAAGAATATCGTCGATGAATACTACGACGAATCTGTCCAAATACTCCATAAACACCTTGTTCATCAAGTTCATAAAATAAGCTGGTGCATTAGTTAGTCCAAATGACATAACAGTGAACTCATATAATCCATATCGAGTCGAGAATGCTGTCTTGGGAATATCCGATGGTCTAATCCTCATCTGATGGTAACCCGATCGGAGATCAATCTTCGAGAGTACCTTTGCACCTCTCATTTGATCGAATAAATCCTCAATACGGGGTAACAGATACTTGTTCTTCACAGTAACATCATTAAGTGATCTATAATCCACACACATCTGTTGTGATCCATCCTTCTTCTGTACAAACAGAACTGGTGCTCCCCAAGGTGAGGAACTCGAACGTAAGTAACTAGCCTCCTGTAATTCCGTTAACTGCTTCTTTAGTCCCTTAAACTCTTCTACAGACCTCCTGTATGGCCGTTTAGAAATAGGAGTAGTCCTAGGTAAGAGATCAATGACAAACTCAACTTCCTTATCTGGTGGCATCCCTGGTAACTCCTCTAGAAAGACATCTAGAAAATCTCTAACCAACCGGATGTTGTCACCAACAAACTTCTCATCTACTGAGAATGCCGCTAGTCTGATGGTGGTAGTTACTGCAACTTCAACTTCAAATCTTTGTCCTTTGGAACTGGTGAGTTCTACAGTTCCCTTAGCACAGTGTATATACTGCCTTTGTCCTTCTTAACCATGATATACCAAGGATCAAATCTATAGTGCTCTCTTCTAACACTATAGGGGTAGCCCATCTTGATTAGAAACACAGGGTAAGAAAGGAAGAATTGTAGACAAAGCGAGTAATTATAGGGAATGTTACTGCGGGGGATTTATTAGCTAAGTAGATTAGTGTGTCACCCACCTAAGCTAATACATTACCTTACAGTGGTACATGCTAAGATGCCCAACTATAATGTTTCAATCAATCAAAGAAGCAAATCAAGCAGTTATCATCAGAACAATCAACCAACATTTTTTTTAATAGAGAAAATAGTTTCAATTTTTGTCTTAGGTCTCCTATCTCTTAAAAATGTCATAGGGGTAGGGATTCCAAAGCGTGAAATCCATCTTGTCTCAGAGTAGAAAAGGTAAGAATGATCAGAGTAGAACAGTAGAAGGTGAGACAGGATCAAGATAAGTATAGAAAGAATCAAAGTAAGATAAGTATAGAATGAATCAGAATGAGATAAGTAGGTAAGGGTTTTATCCATTTCTATCTAGGTTTCGTCCTACAGTCAACATTTCCTCTGATACCACTTCTGTAACACCCGGTTTTAAGGAACAAAGCCTGGTGCATCTCATACATGCGCCAAGAAGACAACATATATAATAACAGAGTGTATAGAGATAAATGTCACAAAACATCAGAGTAATTATTACATAGCGGAAGACTTATTACAAAATAAAGGAATAAATGTAAAACAAACTAAGGATCGTCGGCGCCAATGTCGACTGAGAAACGCCACCTAGATCAGATCATACTCCTCGCCTTGTGGCTCCTCCTGAACCACCTGTTCTTCTCCTGTGGGGGGGTGTGAGACAGCAAGAGTGAGCTCACATACGGTCATCGCTCAACAAGTTGTGGGGAATAATGTGGCATGAACTCACCAAAGGTGGGAGTTCATGAAGTGTAAGGCTGATCAATGAAATAAAGGCTGAGCTGAGCATTGCTTTTATAAGTTGGTCAAAATTTTATTAGCAATTACTAAGTGTAAGTAAATACCAAACCTTAATAATAATAAATAAAAGTAATAGTAAATAATCCCAAATGCGATGCAAATGTCAAATTGAATTTAAGTTACATAATTAATCATGTGAGGGTCCGAGCCGCTCATGACCGTGAGCACGGCTAGTATACCAGTTTTACACTCTGCAGAGGTTGCGCATCTTTACCCACAAGTCATGTTACCCATCTGCCAAGAGATGGCCAATCCCATACACCTCTACCGAGGAGGCGAGGCAGGGTAACACTACGAGGCCTTTACAAAGTTCCACTAGCTTCAGAAATCCCGCTACAGTTTATAGGAAGCTCCAGTGCAGGGTTCTTGCCTGACCGCCATCGCAGCAAAATCAACCCAAGGACCTCCCTACACAGACCACTCCCCTACTGCCCTTGCCCCTTTCGGGTAAGGAAGACCTCCACTAGCTTTCCTAGTTAATCAGCCAAGGGCGTCCCATTATACCCTTGTGGTAGCACTGTTTTCCCGGGTGGTCGCTCCATGTTCCCATTAACATAATGATCTTAACATGAACAGTAATAATAAAAGAGAATAAAAGAGTAATTATGAATAAAGTATCTTCATACCCAAATCCACATAAAGCAATAGCAGGTACTACCCAAACAAATATTTCAGTGGTGAACAAGGTATAAAGATAGCCAAAACTAGGGTAACCTATTGGGTCCCATCAAAATTATCCTATGCAGATCATTATAATTAATAAGAACATGGCTGGGAAAAAGTAAGTGATCAAGGGCACAACTTGCCTTCAATGAGCTCCTGCTCAGCTACTTCAACTTGCTGAACCTCAGTTTCCACAGTGGCTTGCTCGTCTATTCGCATCAACACAATACATACATAGTATAGCAAAAAATCAACATCACACCAAACATGTAAATAGAATATACAGTAAAAATCTACACATTAAAATGAAATCATAGGAACTGGAATCACTAAATTTGGAGTTATATATTTTAAGTTATGAATTTCCAAAGATTTTTATGCTTTTAATATAAGGTTAAGTAAGAAATAAATTTTAATGTGTATTTCATGTGAAAACAGTGGTAATATTTGATAGAGAATAATATTACAAAATTATAGGAACTGGAATGAACCAATTTGGAGTTTATATACATTTTCTATGAACTATACAAATTCTATGAATTGTTTTTATATTAAAAACTCATTTTCTAATTCGTTTTCCTGATTTTATAATTCTCTGGACGGGGTCTCATTTTCTGGAAAACGTAGGGGCTACGGTGCAAATGTTTCTAAGACTTCGTGGACTGTTTCTGTGTACCGCGGGTTAATTTCTAAGAAATCCAGGGGCTCTTAAGAAAACATGCCAGGGCCGAAGAGGTATCGAGGGTTTTCAGCCGCACGATCAAGATTCTAGGGCCCCGATTAGATCTAGCTTTTAATGAATCGTTATGCGCTGAGGATTGTCGATTACGCCTTCTACGGTCAGGATTTTATGAGACGAAAGGGTACGCCAAAACAGATCGTGGCCACCCAAATCTAATCCGACGCTCAGCATCTAATTCGTCAAGATCTAATCCTGGCCGTTCACTGCGATCCGACGGTGCACACACCATCTTCCTTATGGCGCTCCCCAGAACCGCATCAACCATCTGAACAGCGGTGCTCCCAGGTGAGCACACCGTTGAAAACCGATCCCGGTCTGTCCTTCGCCGCTTTCCTCCCTAGAAAATACTATACGGTGGGCAAGCCAAGGCGAATTGATCCCAATAATCCCTACCAAGTCGGCACAAAGAATCGCACCCACACGAGTAAGCGGCATGACGGCGAAGGCGCCTCCCCGATGAGCAATCAGGGCGGCATCAGTGCGCCAAACGAAGCCCGATTCTGCGCTAAACGAAGTAGAGAAGGTACAGAAGATAATGAGGGGATTCTTACATGCGATTAATCGACTCCGGACACAGCTCACGGGGAGGCACAGATTCGCTGCGGTGGCTCGCAGCGGAACTCTTCTGTCCTTCGCTTTCACTGCTCACGGCGCAACATTCACGACGATGGCGGCTCCTAGATTTTCCACTTGGGTAGTCGAGGGGGGGGGTGGAAACTCGCCCAGGGCTTGTATTTATCCCGGTTAGAAATTTCTCCAACGCCCCGCACCGCAATCCTTGCGACGTGCGCGATATGCTCGGCGGAAGCTGGTGGAGGGGATCGAGCTGGCCACATGGGCCCATGCGTCATTGGTTTAGCGAGTCCGTTGAGCTGGCGGCCCCACCTGGCGGTGTAGCGCAGCGCGAGCGTGGGATTGGGGAAAGTGGCCGAGGCACTGGCCCAAGTGGCAGCGAGAGCGAAGAGAGGCGCGTGCGCGTGCTCTGAAGACTGGGCAGTGGGCCCCACGCACCAGTGAGACCGAGCGCGGTGGCGTTAGGTACCTGGGCCGCGCGGGGGTGAACGAATAGT
>NC_050101.1:21178070-21193070 GCF_902167145.1 Zea mays
GAGACCTACGTAGCAGCCTCGGTGTCTTTCCACGCGCTTGGACTTAGCCCGTTTTCGCGGCCATGGCCGAACCGTTGTTTTCGGCCCGCGCGCCATGGCGAACACCTCGTTTTCAGCCCAAACGCAAGGCCGAACAGCCCTGCCGCCCGTCGCCGCGCGCCTCCTCCCGTTTTCCCTCCGTTCCACCTTTACCTTCACTCCAGACATGCGCTCTAGGTTCGGTGTCATTCCACACGCTAGGACTTAGCTCGTTTTCGCGGCCGTGGCCGAACCGTTGTTTTTGGCCCGCGCGCCATGGCGAACCCCTCGTTTTCAGCCCAAACGCAAGGCCGAACAGCCATGCCGCCCGTCGCCGCCCGCCTCCTCCCGTTTTCCCTCCGTTCCACCTTGCCCTTCACTCAAGACATGCCCTTTAGGTTCGGTGTCTTTCCACACGCTTGGACTTAGCTTATTTTCGAGTTCGTGCCCGAGCCTCCGTTTTCGGCCCGCGCGCCATGGCGAACCCCTCGTTTCAGCCCAAACGCAAGGCCGAACAGCCCTGCCGCCCGTCGCCGCGCGCCTCCTCCCGATTTCCCTCCGTTCCACCTTGACCTTCACTCCAGACATGCGCTCTAGGTTCGGTGTCTTTCCACACGCTGGGACTTAGCCCGTTTTCGCGTTCGTGCCCGAGCCTCCGTTTTCGGCCCGCGCGCCATGGCGAACCCCTCGTTTTCAGCCAATACGCAAGGCCGAACAGCCCTGCCGCCCGTCGCCGCGCGCCTCCTCCCGTTTTCCCTCCGTTCCACCTTGCCCTTCACTCAAGACATGCACTTTAGGTTCGGTGTCTTTCCACACGCTTGGACTTAGCTTATTTTCGAGTTCGTGCCCGAGCCTCCGTTTTCGGCCCGCGCGCCATGGCGAACCCCTCGTTTTCAGCCAATACGCAAGGCCGAACGGCCCTGCCGCCCGTCGCCGCGCGCCTCCTCCCGTTTTCCCTCCGTTCCACCTTGCCCTTCACTCAAGACATGCCCTTTAGGTTCGGTGTCTTTCCACACGCTTGGACTTAGCTTATTTTCGAGTTCGTGCCCGAGCCTCCGTTTTCGGCACGCGCGCCATGGCGAACCCCTCGTTTTCAGCCCAGACGCAAGGCCGAACGGCCCTGCCGCCCGTCGTCGCGTGCCTCCGTGTCGTTTTCCCTCCGTTCCACCGTGCCCTTCACCCAAGACTTACACATTAGCTTCGGTGTCTTTCTACACGCTTGGACTTAGCTTATTTCCGAGGTCGTGGCCGAACCGTTGTTTTCGGCCTGCGCACCGTGGCGAACGCCTCGTTTTCAGCCCAAACGCAAGGCCGAACAGCCATGCCGCCCGTCGCCGCGCGCCTCCGTGCCCGAGCCTCCGTTCGTCGCGTGCCTACTTGTCGTTTTCCCTCCCGTACCACTGTGCCCTTCACCAAAGACATACACTTTATGTTCGGTGTCTTTCCACATGCTTGGACTTAGCTTATTTTCGAGTTCGTGCCCGAGCCTCCGTTTTCGGCCCGTGCGCCATGGCGAACACCTCGTTTTCAGCCCAGACGCAAGGCCGAACAGCCCTGCCGCCCGTCGCCGCGCGCCTCCTCCCGTTTTCCCTCCGTTCCACCTTGCCCTTCACTCCAGCCATACATACACCTTAGCTTCGTTGTCTTTCCATTCCACACGCTTGGACTTAGCTTATTTTCGGGGTCGCGCCCGGGCCTCAGTTTTCGGCCCGTGCGCCATGGGCGAAGCCCTCGTTTTCGGCCGAAACGCAAGGCCGAACAGCCATGCCGCCCGTCGTCGCGCGCCTCCGTGTCGTTTTCCCTCCGTTCCGCCGTGCCCTTCACTCAAGACATACATACACCTTAGCTTCGGTGTCTTTACACACGCTTGGACTTAGCTTATTTTCGAGGTCGTGCCCTAGCCGCCGTTTGCGGCCCGCGCGCCATGGCGAACCACTCGTTTTCAGCCCAGACGCTAGGCCGAACAGCCCTGCCGCTGTGGCGGAACTGCCCGATTTATTCCGACTTAAGTGCCTAAGTCCGACCTTAGAGGCTAGACCACACTTAAATGGGAATAACCCGTCAATCCCTCGGATCTAGTCCGACACGGCCACTGACAGGATCAAGTACCACAGTCTCACTCGATGGTGAGTCACAGAGCAAATACAATAAAGCATAAAACCATACATGGTAGAGTATTAAGTTATTACATCACCATTGTCATCATCGGAGTTTTCGCAAAAGTAACCATCATTGTTTTTGGAGTGCAGCGGAAAATAAACTAACGGTAAATAAATGGAGGGATGGGGAAGCCTGTCCCATCACTCCTCATGCTCCTCCTCAGCCGAGGCAGGGTCCCACTCGACAGTCCAACCCGGTGGCAGGGTGGATGGCCAAGTCACTCCAGCAACCATGTCCTCCAGAGAACCTGTAAAATTGTGCCACAAGCAAGGCTGAGTATACTAATACTCAGCTAGACTTACCCGGTGTGAGGAGTCTATACTCCTCTACCTCTAGACATGCAGCTGTTTGGCTGTGGGGGTTTGGTTGCCAAAAGCACTAGCTGAGTTTCTAAATCAAGATTTTAACTTTGTCAAAATTAAGTGTGACTCTCTTAAGGCTAAAAGTGCACTATCTATTCATACATAGTAGCAAGCATTTTTAGCAATCAACATCTTGTATCATCTCATCATAGTTCCTCTTGTTACTCAATGCAGTACAATGGATCAAGCAGTCTCATTAGCTGCGAGAAGCAGACGATTCGAATCGAGTTTTTATCCTTGCAAGGTAAACCTAAACACACGACATGTAGGGGCACTCCGTCCCCACACACATCAACCGTCCCCATTGATTCCCTGGCAACAGATCAGGGCTCACCGCCTTGGCGTACAATGCCCCACTGACCCCGACTGGCCGTCGTGCAGTGACCGCACTTGTACCCACCATAACCGGAATGGGAGACTGCGTCTCAGGTCGCGTGAGGGGGTATGTCTGCGGGCAGGTGCACTCAGGTACTAGGCTTACCGATTTACCATATTTCTCGGTATGTGTTTAGTACATTCAAACGCTTGACACAGGTATCCGCACGTTAATCCTTATTCCCATTTTCCATCTCATAGACCACGCATCCCCATGGATCCGTGTCCGCATTCCAACACCAATATGATATGAAAGGTGGTTACAATCAATGTCCTGACCTCGCGCGAGTGCTAGAAAAATCACTCGACTTCTACCGAGATCCTACTTAATAAAGCAGCTACTCGTCTTAGCATACTAGTATTCATCTCAATGGGGTTCCTGAGATCATGCAACTAGGGTTTCAAACAATTCCTACACTTAAGTGCACAAACAATCCTACAATCATTAAGTGTAGTAAAATAGCATAAATAACAGGTTATGCATAAAACCGGGGCTTGCCTTCCAAAGCAGTGGCAGGCAGGTCCTCTGGTGCAGGCTCTGGTGCTGGGTCCGGGGCAACCTCCTGGGTAGCTCCTTGCTCCGGCACGAGGACGTACTCTCCGTCAGCAAGATTACAGTCTATCGAAATGCAATGAACATGTATGTCATGATTATGCAAGATTTAAGAACATTAAGCTACAGAATTTAAGTCAAGAATTAACTTAGGGTTCCTTGGCTACGAGGGTCTTTTAGTGGTATACCCAGACTTATTACCTTTTAGGTTCAGGTTTTCTTTTGAAATAACATATTGGAGTTGTATTGCCTTTATGGATTTCAGTGGACAATTGTAAAGGTTTTAGGGTGACATTAATTTATATTATTCATTTTCCTTTCTTTACTCTCCATTTAGGGTTTTCTAGTGTAGGTTTGAACTACGACAGTGGGTTAAAAATTTTCAAAAATTCTGTAAAAATTACAGTGGGTTGCCTTTTGCTATTCTAGCTTGTTTTAAGAATTTAAGGCTTAAGGTACAAAAGCTAGGCTTTAAACAAAAATAACAATAGTTAGGCAAAATGGGACACTTTACACTACAAGTCTTTTATTAAAGTGGTTTCTGACCTAATGGTTATTTTTGTTGGCCTCTAATGGTGATAAAGAGCTCTTGTGCCAAAAATGACAGAGAGCCACATTATGGTTAATTAATGATGGATTTTTAAAGTTTGGGGCAAAAAGAGTGATTAGAACTAACTTGTCATTTGAAAAATATCAAACAACAGATTTCAGAATTTTCTTAAGTTCTTATTATCAAAACATTTGTTATCCTAAGGTTTGGGGAGGTTTCACTTTAGGGGTATTTTTGTAGGATTTTACTAAGTTATTCCTCTTTTCTTCGTTTAAAAGGTATCTTGCTTATCTTACACTACAACAGGGTATGATACATTTTTCCAGTGAACTATATTGACTAAGCATCTTAACAAAAATGGGTGTGCTCTCTGGTTCATCATTTATATCCCCTTTTCTATTTTCCTTAAACTTAAGCATATTATGGAATAAGGGGTTAAGACTAACTTAATGTAGTGAACAGAGGGGTTTAGCATTTTTAATTAGGTCAATAGGTGGATATTAACTTCTCCAAATTTTTCTAACCCTAGTTAAATAGTGCAGCCATTTTTCTTGCTATTATTAAGCTTTTGGCCAAAACTGAAAATAAATCAGAACTTTACATTTTTCTTTAGTTCATGTGGGGTTTTATATTTTTCTTAGACAGGTTACATTGTTTATAGTTTGGCAAAATTGGTTTGACCAAATTTGGATGATTTAAACAGAAGTTATGCATTTTCAAAGTTGATGTCCAATTTAAAAACAGATTTGCTTAAGGTTTTCTGGAAAAACCAATTTGCACCGAGACCCCTAGGGTTAAACTGATTCAACTCTCGCAGATCTACCCTCAGGTCACTATTCATATGAGCCTTGGGCTTAACACTTAACCCCCCAGGGTTTTCTTCCTCACACCCGCGGTCCTTCTTCTAAACCGAACAGTAGCTGTAGGAAAGAAAGGACGGCGCGGCTTACCGGCGGCGAGGGAGGTCCGGCGAAGGGTGGGGTCGGCTCGGGGAGGCTCTGGCGGTCACGTCGAGGTACGGCTCGTCGTCGGAGGTGGCCGGAATCGCCTGGTCCACGAGCGCAGGCGGGTATCCTCGTCGGCGGCGAGTATACCGGCCAAACGACGGCGATCTGGTTCAATCCGACGGCACGGTGAGCTTCACGGGGTCACGTAGCGACTGTGTGCGCAAGGAATCGAAGAATGGCTGAGTGGATTACCCGGTCCACGAACTCCGGCGAGGGTAAGTGCTCCGGCGTGGGTGGACTGGCTTCTCCGGCGAAGGAAACTCCAATTCCTCGCTCGGGGAGCCTCACGGAGGTGTGCACAAGCTTTTCCGAGGGCTGGACGGGGCTGGAAATGGCGGAGCGGGCCGGTCGACGGTGGCAGGGGGACTGGGTGGCCGCGGACGGCTGCGCACGGGCCAACGACGGCGAAACAAACTCCGGCGAGGGTCGGGTGGGTGCGGACGGGTAAGGTCGACGCTCGGGAGGCTTTTATAGGCGCGGACGCGGACCAGGGCGCTGGCTTTGGCTCGGGCGCGGCGCGGGGCTCGCGAGGGCGCGCGCGGGCGTGCTCTGGCGCGGCAGAACGCGTCGAACACGTGGCGCGTTGCTTCTGCCCGTGTTCTTCGCTCTGCTGAGCGGCCAAGCGTACGAATCTCGCCATGTCGACTGTGAAAGATCTCTTCCCTGCACCTAGAGCTACCTATTTCATGTGAGTTCCAAGGGAGGATACGCCCTAGGTTAGGAGATAGACCGGCGCCAAGTTTGGTTTGTCTCACTGCACACTCCGCGACAAAACCGATGTCAAAGCTTGTCAAATGTCCAAGTCTCGGTTTCAAATTTTTCCAGGGGGTGCCTTAAGTGGTATAGCACATTTTTGGTATAGAACCCAAGTGGTTTTGGCGCCATTTTCAAAGTGAACACGGCTGGTCTTTGAATTAGGGCTAAAATGTGACTTAGAGAGAAATAGAGAGCTCTAGCTCTCTATCCACTTGGAGATTTGAAATGGGGTTTCTCCAGGGGCCTTTTTGCAATATTTCCCTCCTCTAATTGATGGTTATAATGTTGCTTAAGGTTTGGGTAAAAGTTACACATGCTTTACCCACTTGATCACTCTCTTCCCCCCCTTACTTAGGGTTTTGGAAGGTAGGGCTATGGAGAGATCTAGGGTTCTTCTCCCCCTATGGTCCAAGGTAGTAAGTGTGCCAGGACTTAGGGTAATGTTTCTTATGTTATGGGCAACTTAATTAGCACATGAGCCCCAAAGCTCTTATGTGCTGCCCTAAGCCATTAACTTTTGTGATCACAGCTTCTAGTGCCACAGTGGCTCTAGCCAGGGTAACACCTGGGTGTTACAGCCCTCCCCCCTTAAAGGAATCTCGTCCCGAGATTGAGGTAGAGTCCCTTGGAGGGTGCTCGAAGGTGTGCTGGTGCCCTTTTCCCTCTATACCCAATTTTTTTTCTTTTTTTTTAACTGCTCTTCGAATGTCATCCCCTTTGCAACTTCAGAAGGAAGCCCTTCTTAAGTCAAATCCATAACTTAGACTATCCTTGTTATCTAAGTTTTTCTTATAATTGACTTCAAAGGGCAGGTGGGGTGGGGTCTTGGGTTACATACCGATTCCTTTGGGTAGAAAGTCGGGGAAGCGAGAGCGTAGAAACTCCTCCGTCTCCCATGTAGCTTCTTCTGCTGAATGATGACTCCACTGAACCTTATACATTTTGATTGACCTTGCCCGAGTTGATCTTTCCTTCTGATCCAATACCTTGACGGGGTACTCTTGGTAGGACAAATCTGGTTCTATCTCAATGTCTGGTTCTGGTAGTACTTCAGTGGGTAGACGAACACATTTCCGCAACTGAGATACATGGAACACATTGTGAACTGCTGACATGTGGGGTGGCAATTCCAATTGGTAAGCTACGGGTCCACAACTTCCCTTGATCTTATAAGGTCCAATGTAGCGAGGGGCCAACTTGCCCTTGATCCCGAATCTTTGGATACCCTTGGTTGGTGATATCTTGAGATAGACATGGTCTCCCACCTCAAACTGTAGTTGCTTCCGTCTCTGGTCATGATAACTCTTTTGCCTGGCCTGAGCAGCTTCCAAGTTCTTCCTGATGACTCTGACCTTTTCCTCTGCTTCAATTACCAAATCTGGCCCAAATATCTCCCTCTCTCCTGCTTGAGACCAATTTAGTGGGGTTCTGCATCTTCTCCCATACAAAGCCTCAAAGGGTGCCATTTTCAGACTGGACTGATAGCTGTTATTGTAGGAGAACTCCGCTAAGGAGAGACACTTGTCCCAGTCCTTTCCATAATGCAGTGCACATGCTCTCAACATGTCTTCCAAAACCTGATTTACCCTTTCTGTTTGCCCATCTGTTTGAGGGTGATAAGCTGAGCTCCGGATTACGCGGGTCCCGAGAGCTTCTTGCAGTTTCTCCCAAAAGCGTGCCACAAACAGTGCTCCTCTGTCTGATATGATGGTTTTTGGGATGCCATGCAATCTTACTATTTGATCCATGTAAATTTCTGCGTACTTCTCTGTCTTGTGGGTGGTGTGCACAGGCAAGAAATGAGCAGTCTTGGTCAATCTGTCCACAATAACCCATATAGAATCATGGTGCCTGGAGGTATTGGGTAATCCCACTATGAAGTCCATGCAAACATCCTCCCATTTCCAAGATGGTACGGGAAGGGGTTGCAAAGGGCCTGCTGCTTTCAAATGACTTGCTTTTACCCTCTGACAAGTGTCACATTCTGAGACGTACTTGGCAATTTCCCTCTTCATCCTGGTCCACCAGTAAAGAGGTCTGAGATCGTGGTACATCTTGTTGCTGCCAGGGTGCATGGAAAACTTAGAAAGATGAGCTTCATCCAATATTTGCTTTCTGAGCTCTGGGTTCTTGGGAACAACCAATCGATCTTCAAACCATAAAGTTCCCTTGCTGTCCTGGCGGAAACACTTGTATTTCTCTGCTTTCTGCTTGATCATTTCCTTGATAACCTGAACACCTTTATCCCCAAACTGTGCCTGAGCTATTTGTTCTTGCAACGTGGGCTCCACTGCAATATATCTCAATTCACCGGAAGGAACAACTTCCAGATTTAGCTTGCATAACTCATCACACAGGGTGGTAACTCTTACATCCATGCTCATGCAATTACATTGGGCTTTTCGGCTCAAGGCATCTGCCACAACATTTGCTTTACCGGGATGGTAATGCACCTCCAAATCATAGTCCTTGATTAGCTCCAACCATCTTCTCTGCCTCATGTTCAGATCTGCTTGAGTGAAAATGTACTTGAGGCTCTTGTGATCAGTGTAAATGTTACAGTGAGCTCCCATCAAGTAGTGTCTCCATATCTTGAGGGCATGAACTACTGCCGCCAATTCCAGATCATGGGTCGGGTAGTTCTGCTCATGAGGTCTGAGTGCTCGGGAAGCATAAGCAATCACCCTATTCTCTTGCATCAAAACACAACCCAAACCTGTCCCAGAAGCATCACAATAAACCTCAAATGGCTTGGTATTATCCGGCTGGGCTAGCACTGGAGCTGTGGTCAAATGCTGCCTCAAAGTATGAAAAGCATCTTCACACTTTTGGCTCCACTCAAACTTGACTCCTTTCTTTAACAGTTCAGTCATTGGCTTGGCAATTCTGGAGAAATCCGGAATAAATCGTCGGTAATATCCTGCCAATCCCAGAAAACTCCTAATCTGCTTCACTGTAGTCGGGGGTTTCCAGTCCATCACTTCTTGCACTTTCTCAGGGTCAACTGATATCCCATCCTGAGAAATTGTGTGACCCAAAAATTTTATTTCTTTCAGCCAGAACTCACACTTGGACAACTTAGCATATAACTGATGGTCGCGAAGTCTCTGAAGCACAATATGCAGATGTTTAGTGTGCTCAGCCTCATTCTTGGAATAAACCAGAATGTCATCAATGAAAACGACCACGAACTTATCCAATTCTGGCATGAATACTGAGTTCATCAAGTACATGAAATAAGCCGGGGCATTGGTTAGCCCGAAAGACATCACCAAAAACTCATAGAGCCCATATCTGGTAGAGAAAGCCGTCTTGGGAATGTCACTGGCACGGATCTTGATCTGATGGTAGCCTGAGCGAAGGTCTATCTTGGAGAATACCTTGGCTCCTACCAACTGATCAAACAGAACATCAATGCGGGGTAACGGGTACTTGTTCTTGATAGTCACCGCATTGAGAGGGCGGTAGTCAACACACATCCTCAAACTTTCGTCCTTTTTCTTCACAAATAGAGCTGGACATCCCCATGGTGAAGTGCTTGGACGAATAAACCCCTTGTCCAATAACTCTTGCAATTGTTTCTTCAATTCTGCCAATTCCGCGGGAGGCATCCTATAAGGTCTCTTGGAGATAGGAGCAGTCCCGGGTTGCAATTCAATGGCAAACTCAATATCTCTGTCAGGTGGCATTCCTGGCAATTCATCTGGAAAAACATCGGGGTAGTCACAGACTACTGGGATCTGCCTTACTGGGGATTCTGCCATAACGAAGGCACAAGACCGGGTGTCACTCTGGTTGGGTAAATACAAAACAGCCTCGCCATAAGCAGGGGAATGGATTTCAATGGCTCTCTCTGCAATGTCCAACATCGCCTGATGTTTGGTCAACCAATCAGTTCCCAAGATGATATCCACACTGTCCAAACCCAAGATGAGAAGGGTGGTTTTAATTATTAGACTACCAAACTTTATGGGCACATTCTTGCTAATTTGGTTAGTGGCAATTCTGCCTCCTGGGGTTGAGATGGTGATAGCCCCGTGGGTGTGGCAAAAAGGCAGCTGGCACTTGACACTAAATTTGGCACTGACAAAACTATGTGAAGCACCAGAATCAAAAAGAACAACAGCAGGATAATTTAAAACTGTAAAGATACCAGTCATGACGGGTGCTCCCTCTGGAATATCCACCATTGTAGTGAAGTTCAGCTTGCCCTGCCTCACTTGCACTTTCTGCCTCTTTCCTTGGTTCTGGTTAACATTCTGCCCCTGCCTCTGCTGATTCTTGGGGCAATTCTTGGCGTAGTGTCCAGTGCTGCCACAAGTGAAACACCGGTTATCATTGGCCTGACGGTACTGCTGCTGCTGATTGTTCCTCTGAGCTGGAAATTGGGCACGGTTGGGTGCCTGCTGCTGCTGCTGCTGCTGCTGTGGTGGCCTGATCACCCACCTTCCTTGCTGCTGCTGAGGGCCCCTGCTCTGTGAGTCAGACACGATCCTGAAGCGCTGTGGCTGAGATGAGGGTCCGGCCACAGGGGTCTTCCTCTTCTTCTCCGCCTGCCTGGCCAAGATGCAGTCTTCCTGGGAGATAGCCATGTTGACCAACTCATTGTAACTGTTGGCCCTGACGGTATTGAGTCGATCCCGGAGCTTAGTGCTGAGCCCCCTTCTGAACCTGTCTCGCTTCTTCTCATCTGTATCTGCATGATATCCAGCATACTGACACAAATCATTGAAGGCCTGGGCATACTGCAACACTGTCCTGCTGCCCTGAGTGAGTGCCAGAAACTCGTTGAGCTTCCGGTCCATGATGCCAGCGGGAATATGATGCCCTCTGAAAGCGGCCTTGAACTCCCTCCACTCCACTTCTCTACCCTCTGGCTGCATGGCAAGAAAATGGTCCCACCAGGTCCTTGCGGGCCCGCGAAGCTGCTGAGTGGCGAACCTGACCTTGGTGACCTCTGAACAAGCCCCATGGAGCAGTGGGAATTTGGATTCCACCACCCTCAACCACACATCTGCATCAAGTGGGTCCTCTGCCCTGGTAAACAGTGGTGGCTGAGTACTAAGGAAATCCTGGTAGGTAGCAGCGACAGGGTGACGCTGATGGTCCCCACCACCATAGTGCTGTGGTGGCGGCTGACGCTGTGCCAGCTGTCGCAGGATCTCATTCTGCTGGGCCATGAGCTCCTGCAGAGTGGGAGGCGGTGGCGGTGGAGGAACGTGCTCATTCTGACCACGACGCGCTCTCCCAGCCATCTGAAAAAGTCACATGGTTGCTCAATAACACATCTCCAAGCTTAAGGTTCGAACATGGTAGGGGAGTCAAGTAAATTGATAAATTTCCAAATAAAACAAACGAAAACATAATCCTTCCGTCCAAATTAGAATTGCCATTAATCATTCCTGAACATCCAAAAGAGTTCTACTACTGATTACATCAAGGATCAAAAGACTCAACTCTACCTAGCTTAGTACCCTAAGGTGCAAAAGCTAAGCTAGCGGCGAGGAGTCCAACTATCATCAACTCCTAGTATCAACCTGGCATCTAGTGAGCAAACGAGGCGACGCTAGACTCGGGGGAAGGTGGTCTCCCTGAGCCAGCGGTGTCTACACTGGAGGCAGGCTCATCTCCTCCCTCAATGTCAACGTCCTCGTCAGCCTCCGCATCCTGGATCTCTTGGTGATGCATGTCCAGATGCGCATTAGCCTCTGCGAGCTGCTGCTGGGTGTTGAGGAGCTGATCCTCGAGAACCTCAATGGTATTCTCTCTGGTACCCACCAGCTCTTCCAACTCATGAATCTCGTCAGTCAGCTGCTCCACCTATAGATCTTTCTCCACCAGCTCCTGGGATAAGTCCACCACGATCTCCTCCCGGTTATCCAGGGTGATCTTGGTGGCCTCCAGTAAAGCCATCAGGTGGGACATGGCCTCCCCACGCTTCACTTGCAGACGATACAGAGCATTCATGCATCGTACAGACAAGTGGGCGGTGTGGCCTGGGTAGAGAGCCCAGATGTCCTTGGCATGCTCCACCCGGTCCTTCCACATCGGGTCGTCCTCCTTTTCCGCAGGGAACAACCCAATGGGGTGAGTAGCCAGCTCCAAGGGGTGAAATCCACAGAAGGTGGTCAGTCCATGCAGAGCGATAGCCTCAATAGTGTCCTCAGCCCGGTATCCGTAGGACTCGGAGTCCAGTGAACGCCAGCCTGGCTGCAGGGGATGAGGCTCCAAAGTCATCCTCACCCGGCAGCGGGGTACCCGGTGCTTCTCGAATAGCTGCACCGCGTACTGAGGGGGTGTCAAATATCCTGCACCCTGAAGCACCTCCCACAAGATGCGGGGAAAACCCTCTCGTGCAAGTCCGTCAGTGTGGGTCAGTGCATCTCCATCCTCAGAGGATCCGTGGAAAGTCATCTGTGCACGGTTAAGCGTAAGTAAAGAAAAAGAAGTAAAAAGAACAGGGAAAACAAAACTCAACCTGCTTCGGGTTAAAAGAAAAAGGTATTGAGGACCTAGTTGGCTGCTATCTCACTTTTAAGTCCTTTTTATTTAGTCAATTATTTACTTAATTAAGAATGCATGCATGCACGTCCTGAACGACCTCACAAGAAAATAAAAGGAATAGGGAAAAACTCCCATCCTGTAAAAGTGGCCTGTAGGGCCTAGTCACTTAGCCACCTAGCTACCCTTCTATTATCCTAAGGCTTCACGTCCTAGGTCTATCCTGCTCGCCCTACTATCTATCCAACATTGTTTCTATCCAGTTTTACTTTTTTAGAAAAGGGATGGTATTTAGGATTTATTGATTCCTCTGTGGTGGTACAAGCTCCGATACCAGCTGTGGCGGAACTGCCCGATTTATTCCGACTTAAGTGCCTAAGTCCGACCTTAGAGGCTAGACCACACTTAAATGGGAATAACCCGTCAATCCCTCGGATCTAGTCCGACACGGCCACTGACAGGATCAAGTACCACAGTCTCACTCGATGGTGAGTCACAGAGCAAATACAATAAAGCATAAAACCATACATGGTAGAGTATTAAGTTATTACATCACCATTGTCATCATCGGAGTTTTCGCAAAAGTAACCATCATTGTTTTTGGAGTGCAGCGGAAAATAAACTAACGGTAAATAAATGGAGGGATGGGGAAGCCTGTCCCATCACTCCTCATGCTCCTCCTCAGCCGAGGCAGGGTCCCACTCGACAGTCCAACCCGGTGGCAGGGTGGATGGCCAAGTCACTCCAGCAACCATGTCCTCCAGAGAACCTGTAAAATTGTGCCACAAGCAAGGCTGAGTATACTAATACTCAGCTAGACTTACCCGGTGTGAGGAGTCTATACTCCTCTACCTCTAGACATGCAGCTGTTTGGCTGTGGGGGTTTGGTTGCCAAAAGCACTAGCTGAGTTTCTAAATCAAGATTTTAACTTTGTCAAAATTAAGTGTGACTCTCTTAAGGCTAAAAGTGCACTATCTATTCATACATAGTAGCAAGCATTTTTAGCAATCAACATCTTGTATCATCTCATCATAGTTCCTCTTGTTACTCAATGCAGTACAATGGATCAAGCAGTCTCATTAGCTGCGAGAAGCAGACGATTCGAATCGAGTTTTTATCCTTGCAAGGTAAACCTAAACACACGACATGTAGGGGCACTCCGTCCCCACACACATCAACCGTCCCCATTGATTCCCTGGCAACAGATCAGGGCTCACCGCCTTGGCGTACAATGCCCCACTGACCCCGACTGGCCGTCGTGCAGTGACCGCACTTGTACCCACCATAACCGGAATGGGAGACTGCGTCTCAGGTCGCGTGAGGGGGTATGTCTGCGGGCAGGTGCACTCAGGTACTAGGCTTACCGATTTACCATATTTCTCGGTATGTGTTTAGTACATTCAAACGCTTGACACAGGTATCCGCACGTTAATCCTTATTCCCATTTTCCATCTCATAGACCACGCATCCCCATGGATCCGTGTCCGCATTCCAACACCAATATGATATGAAAGGTGGTTACAATCAATGTCCTGACCTCGCGCGAGTGCTAGAAAAATCACTCGACTTCTACCGAGATCCTACTTAATAAAGCAGCTACTCGTCTTAGCATACTAGTATTCATCTCAATGGGGTTCCTGAGATCATGCAACTAGGGTTTCAAACAATTCCTACACTTAAGTGCACAAACAATCCTACAATCATTAAGTGTAGTAAAATAGCATAAATAACAGGTTATGCATAAAACCGGGGCTTGCCTTCCAAAGCAGTGGCAGGCAGGTCCTCTGGTGCAGGCTCTGGTGCTGGGTCCGGGGCAACCTCCTGGGTAGCTCCTTGCTCCGGCACGAGGACGTACTCTCCGTCAGCAAGATTACAGTCTATCGAAATGCAATGAACATGTATGTCATGATTATGCAAGATTTAAGAACATTAAGCTACAAAATTTAAGTCAAGAATTAACTTAGGGTTCCTTGGCTACGAGGGTCTTTTAGTGGTATACCCAGACTTATTACCTTTTAGGTTCAGGTTTTCTTTTGAAATAACATATTGGAGTTGTATTGCCTTTATGGATTTCAGTGGACAATTATAAAGGTTTTAGGGTGACATTAATTTATATTATTCATTTTCCTTTCTTTACTCTCCATTTAGGGTTTTCTAGTGTAGGTTTGAACTACGACAGTGGGTTAAAAATTTTCAAAAATTCTGTAAAAATTACAGTGGGTTGCCTTTTGCTATTCTAGCTTGTTTTAAGAATTTAAGGCTTAAGGTACAAAAGCTAGGCTTTAAACAAAAATAACAATAGTTAGGCAAAATGGGACACTTTACACTACAAGTCTTTTATTAAAGTGGTTTCTGACCTAATGGTTATTTTTGTTGGCCTCTAATGGTGATAAAGAGCTCTTGTGCCAAAAATGACAGAGAGCCACATTATGGTTAATTAATGATGGATTTTTAAAGTTTGGGGCAAAAAGAGTGATTAGAACTAACTTGTCATTTGAAAAATATCAAACAACAGATTTCAGAATTTTCTTAAGTTCTTATTATCAAAACATTTGTTATCCTAAGGTTTGGGGAGGTTTCACTTTAGGGGTATTTTTGTAGGATTTTACTAAGTTATTCCTCTTTTCTTCGTTTAAAAGGTATCTTGCTTATCTTACACTACAACAGGGTATGATACATTTTTCCAGTGAACTATATTGACTAAGCATCTTAACAAA
>NC_050101.1:21208070-21230544 GCF_902167145.1 Zea mays
GGGGTCGCGGTCCGAGGGCAAGTGTAACACCCTGAATTTGGGGGTATAAAATTTCTTTGCTCATATTCACAAATTCAGGTGTTACTTTTCTTTCCTCATCCTTCCCCAATCTTTTCTTTCTCATTTCTATAGGAGAAAGTGCTTATTTTTATTTGTAATAATAGTGTGATAGGTTAAACCCTAAGGGAGTATGAATTGTTGCATCATGTTGAACCCTGGATTTCACTTTTGTTTGGTGCATAATTCTCAAAAGGTCTAATTTGAATTTGTGGCACATTTGAATTTGAATCAAATGGAGAAAATAAAAAGAAAAGAGGAAGGAAATTCCAAAGTAAAAAGAAAAGGAAAAGTAGCCCGCTACCCCCGCCCGCTCGGCCTTTCGGCCCATCAGGCCCAACTCGCGCGCGCGCCCTCCCGCCCCTCCTCTCTCTGCGCAGCGGGCCCCACCTGTCGGCGCTCCCGCTTCACCGCGCGTGCGCCATCTCCCTCGCTCTCTCTGCCCGTGGGCCCGGCCCGTCAGCCCCGCTTTCCTCGCGTCCGCACCCGCTTTCTTCTCTCTCTCTGCGCCGCAGGCCCCGACTGTCAGCTTCGCCGTTCTCGCGTAACCGCCGCCGAGCCGCGCGCGCCCGCCTTCTCCGCGCCCACGTCGCGCGTGGGGAGCTCGCCCCAACCCCGCCCTCGGCCACTAGAGCCCCGAACCTCACTCGCCCTCTCCCCCTCCCTCATTTGCGCACCAACCGGCCCTCTCTCTCGCCCTCTCCCTCGCTGCGCGCACGCCAAATCGCCATCGCCGCGAACCGCCGCCGCCCGAGCTTGCTCCTCCGTCGCCGTTGGAGCTCCGCCGTGTCCATTGCCACGGTAAGCTCCGCCCCGGCGTCCGCAACCCGGAACGCGCTCCAATCTCCTCTCCCCCTCCCTATTTCTCTCTGCCCGCGCTCACCCGCCGTCCGCCGTGCAGCCGCCACCGTCGACCCGGGCTACCGTCTCGTCTCCGTCGCCGTCGAGGAGTCCCCGGGGGCCGCTTTGAGGTAAGGAACCTCCCCCGCCCCTATTGGCCCTTGTCTTGCACTCTATCGCGCTTGATTTCTCGCCGGAGTCGATTAGCGCCGCCGCCGAGCCATTCCACCGTGAACCACCTTCCTCTGGTGCCCTTACCCCGACCCAGACCCCACCAATAGGTTTCCCATGCCCTCCCCAACATCCCCGGCCACTCAGGTCGCCCCGGGAACCCGCAGGGCCCCCGCTCCCCTCGTCTCCGGCGAGCTCCTCCGCCCCGGGGGCGAGCGCCGCCGCCCCAGCTAGCCGAAGAAGACGGGAGCCAGCCACCCCATCCCCGCCGTCTATCTTAGATCGGACGGCACAGATTCAAATAACCCGAACTCAATCTCAACCGTCCGTCCAAGATCCATCGGCCCAGAGCCGTTTCCCCGCGCCCGTCTCTCTGCCAATTGGGCCCCGCCTGTCGGCGCGCCCGCGCACTCGCTCTGCCCGCTGGCCCCGCTTGTCAGTCGCCGCTCCCGCGTTCGCGCTGCCCGCTGGCCCCGCCTGTCAGCCGCCCAGGCTGTCGCGCGCCCGCGCGCCCCCGCAGGATATAATCCTGGCCGTTGATCTGAGATCTAACGGCTGTAAGCGCCCAATACCCTTTCGCCCACGCATTTTCTTAAAGAACCCCCCGGTTTTCTGGATTTTGTGCCCGCCGTCCCTGGTTTCTCGCAGTTAAGTCCTCAGCCCTTTTATTTAATTTAAAATAGGTCCTTAGGGCATATTTTTAACCCCTAAACTTGTAAAATTCATAACTTTGCCATATGAACTCCAAATTGGGTGCTTCAAATTGCAAAATGTTCATAAAATTATTATCTATCTGTTTATGCAATGTTTCCCTGCTGTTTCCATGTTCCAATTAATGGTTAATCATTAGGATATGATTAAGGTTATTGGAACCCTATTGGAGATAAATAAAAGAAAGTAGACTTTAATAAAAGTTGGAGCACTTAAGTTTATGGACTCAAACACTTAAGTTTAGGAACTTAAACCAGATAATTATTTAATCCCACCACTGACTTAAACCTGAGTAGTGGATAATGACTCATTTTGTATAGTCCTCTACCCCAGGCCTAGAGAACACCAGAGTGCCTATCCCTTTTCTGTTATGAACATGTGACCTCGCTCTGTTGCATATGTTTGGTATTTTGTTTTTGTTTGTTATTTTCCCAAGTGCATAGTGTGAATGATTGCTTTACGTAGACAACGAGCAGTCTGTGTTTCCCGAGGCAGTTGCAGAGGAAGTCCCTGATCAGCAGTTTGGTGAAGGCAAGTGTCCTCTGTCCCATTATGTCCTATTCATTTATAACTTACTACCCCGCATTACTTACTTGAAACCTAAGGATTGACTAGCTTTACACTTTACTTTATCCTTGATGACCTTATGGGCTGTTATGGTTAGCACTCTGCTATTGCCTTAACTTAATCAATGAACATGATGTGACTATTTATGATACTGTTATCCTGATGATGTTGATGATCTTGTGATACTCTAGGGGGCTCAGGCTGTTTCCTGAGTACCTCTCCGTAAGGACCTGTTCGTTGAGAGACCACCCGGGATAACAGTGCAACCATGAGGGTGAAATGGGATGCCCTTAGCTAATTAATTAGAGGAACTAGAGGTGTAGTTGCTTCGCCGTCGTGCTGTCAATGGGGTCCAGGCACAGTGCTTGCTCTGCCGAGGCTGAGTGCCGAGGTTCTTTCGTTTTGCTTTTTTGTTAGTCACTCTCCTGCGGGGAGGGGTACTGTGTTTATCAAACTGGAGAAACCTAACGGGCAGCTACGATCTCTAGGGAATCTTTGTAAAAGCTACGTAGTGATGCCCTGCCGGACCACCTAGGTAGTGGTCAATGGGGATTAGCTCTCCCCGGGTAGAAAGGGAATCATGACTCATGGGTAAAGTGTGCAACCTCTGCAGAGGGTAGTGAAACTGATATATCAGCCGTGCTCACGGTTAAGAGCAGCCTTGGGATCCTCCTTGATTAGAGATACAGATGGTTCGAGATACAAGGATTATGTTATGGTTTTGGTTCGACTATGATGATGATGTTCCTCGATGAGGAAATGGTTTACTGGTTGGTTAATGCTAAAATCTGGCTTCTACTAATGATAAATACTTGACCAACTAAAAGCAACTGCTTGAGCCTAACCCCACATAAAGCTAGTCCACTTTAGCCAAACGGGACATTTGCTGAGTACGTTGATGTGTACTCATCCTTGCTTTACCACAAAACACCAGGTTGCCCGCATTGTAACCACTGCTCAGGAGAAGGCGAAGCCGTGGAAGGAGACTTCCAGGAGTTCCAAGACTACGACGAATTCTAGGTGTGGGTTGGCGGCAACCCCCAGTCAGCTGCCTGTGGAGGCCTTATCTTTACTGCGTTTCGCTAGTACTTTGATTTCCCTGTTAAGACAATGACTATGTGGATGTCTATGACTCTGTGATGTAATAAGTTAATACTCTTTCATGTTATTATTCGAGCATTGTGCGATGATGTTCATTTATGTAATCGCTGTGTACGTGAGTTCTGATCCTGGCACGTACATGGTTCGCATTCGGTTTGCCTTCCAAAACCGGGTGTGACATAAGTGGTATCAAAGCCGTGCTGACTGTAGGACCGCTGACCTAGAGTAGCACTGGTCGTTCTAAGGACTATTGACCTTCCCTCTCACCTTGACCTCTTTTGTTACTTCAAAAGTCGGTCACTTCGACCAACCCTATGTTTTACTACATATATATTGTGACACCCCAGGTGTCAGTTTAGTGTTATGTCGGGAGATTTATCCTAATCTCGGATGCTCAGTGAAAATTTCTATTTCTCGATCACATCTATCTCCATTCATCAAGTTACTCATGAATGTTTCACTACGTTTGGAATTATTCAATCTCAAGAACAACCAAATTTGGAGCCTAAAAAAACTTTAGTTTCTTGAAGCAAATGCAAATTCGAAAGTCAATCTCGTCTCGCAACTCCCGTCCAGACTCATTTATTCGAACTCTCAACAATTGTGATGTTATCTAATCTATGTCCGAATCCGCTTTCTTGATAGTTAGTCTATGTCCAAATACTTAATCCGAGTCCGCATTCTCCAGCGGAATCTCTGTAGTGTCAACCTCTAATTATTTCTTATGCAATTCCGCTTGTTATATTTATGTCATCATTCATCTCTATCTATCAAGTGTATTGTAAAGATTTCTCAAAGTTTGAACCAAATATTTGTATAAAATTATAAATCCTACACTTGCTTGAGACTGCTCGATTAAGTAAAAGCAAATTTAGAAATTCAACCAAGTTATGCCAACTTCCTCAAAACACTCTAAATCAACTCTACAACAAAAATTATTAAGGGTTCATGTAGAGAAAATGCCAAGAACATGTCGAGAAAATACCCCGATTGCCTTAAAAATATAGTTTCAAACTTTATAATGATGCTACTTTGACCAAACTGAAACTTTGATTTATATTCAAGAAAATAGGTTTGACCTTTAATAAAAGTTGTAGAACCTATGTTATACAACAAATTTCATATTTAAACCAAGCCTTGATTCAATCTCTAAGAATCTCAAACAGTGCCATCAAGACAGAATAAAAATCTGATTTCTGAATTTGAATTGTTCTAAGTCTGAAATCAGCATCGTTCGGGTCGACGTCTCGCGTTCCCAAATTTTTGTTGAACAACTCAAGTTTCCCCAAATACAAAAGTTGTTAATAACTAATAGGGGCACAACATATTAAAAGATGGCATTTATCCGATTCCGTTTGACATGCTTTGACATTCAGTTTTCACGAGTTTCCACTGATTTCTGAGCCACTAACAAACCAATTTTCGTGGGTCTTTATCTCTCTAACCATTGCTCTAATCACCTCAATCTCTATACATGATTTGTAGATTATACATCAAGGAAGATATTTTGTACAGCAACCAAGGTTCAATTCCAAAAGCAAAATGCCAAAACACGCCACCCAAAGTCGCTCTGCCACCACTGTCACCTGCTGCTGCTGTCTGGCATATCCAGAGCTTGCTCTATAATTACAGCCCACCCCTCTCTTCTCCCATGGCTATTCCCCCATCTCCATTGGAGCATGGCGCAGGTAGCACCCCATCCATGGCTCAGGTCCGAGCCCATTCTCCATTCCTCCCCATGGCCGCGGCGCCCTGGTCTCTGGCTCTCTGCAGCCATGGCACCTGGGTTGTCTTCTCCCGTCGGCGACCACCCCATCGTCGTTCTTCCCCAGCTATGGTGGCCTCCATGCCCTGCGCCCTCGGCTCCACTCCCGCCGGGATGCCCAGCCCGGCAACCTGCTGCTCGCCATGGCTGCCACAAGCTCCGGCTCCCCATCTCCTCCCTGCGTACGTGCTGAAATGGAGGTAGAAGAAGCCACTTTGTGCCTATGACAGGTGGGTCCCGGGTCATGTGTATTTGGTTTCAAATTTACAGATTTTTGTGCTGTGTTCTAAAATTCATATCTCGAGTTTGAGAGCTCCAAAAATAGTGAAATTTGTTTTGTTGGCTTCCTTATGAAATGCTCTAACTAGTGGATCTATATGTTGGCATGTTTTAGTGGAAAAGTTTTTCTGTAGAAATTCGTATTTAAAAACTGGTTTAGAGAATAAACAAACTTGCTTCTCTCCATAATTTTAATTATAAAAATCCAAAAATGATGAAACATGTTTTGTTAGTTATATGTTGTCATACCCCATCTAGGAAAAATATAAAACTTACATGTTCTTCACTATTTTCTTGGTGTGTTAATTAAAACATGTTAAATAGGAAAAAGATGATTGTTTTGATTGTTATTTTTGGATCTGTAGCTCTGGTGCTCCAAATAGGTTGACATTTTTACAGTAGACTCTTGGTGTGATGTTTGGTGACTGGTAAAAATTTCATGAATTGTTGTGCATGTATGATTAAGTTAGTGATTTAACTTGTTTAATGCACCTTAAGTAGTTTTAAATGATTTAAAATGATGTATAGATGCAAAAATGTAAAATGGTGTTCCACTGTCCTTGCATGATATTATAGTAGCCTAAGGAAACTTAATATGGTCATGCATCCACAGAAAATAATTAATTTTAGATTTAACTTGCTCTCACATGCTTTTTTTTGCATTAACAAATTGTTATTTTTGTAGTAAATAAAATATAAAACCTGGGTATGTGAAATTTATACCTTAGTCATAAATTGTTATTACCTATGCCTCATAAAAATGTCAGCCCCAAATTAGATAGTTTCATATGATGCTAAAATAACACCTATTTTATAATTGCAAGACTTAGTGAAAAATTAGGAGTAAATAAAATCATGCATGTTCATGGAATGCTTGAGTTATACCTTAAAACTAATTAGATATTTAATTGTTATGTCATGGTGTTCTAAAGATAAATATTGCTTCATCATGACTTTGTGGGATATCGGACATGTGTGCTGAAATATTTTATTTTGGTGAATGTGTTTGTTAATTGTGTAGTAATTCTAGCGCACGAAATAACTTGGATAAAAAGTTAATAAGTCTGCTTGTTGGTCCTAATTTGATTGTTTCAACTCCAAAAAAAATGGTAAAGTGTTAAAATGGTTGAAGTCTCTAGAACGCGACAATTTTTGAAGTGAATAGGAGCTGAATTTTATTGGTTGCTGTTTTAGGCTGCACGTACTGTTTTCGTCGTGTTGTTTGTTTGATGAACTAAATTATGTTTTCTGTAGAAAAGCCATATAAGAAAGTTGTAGATAACTTTATTATCTTACTTGTGTTAAAATTTTACAGCCATAAGTCTGATCGTTTAGAAGTTGTGCTTTTCGCAAATTCAGTAACTGAATCTGTCCAATCTCTGTACAGATTTCAGAGAGTGAATTGTTTGCTTAAGCTAATGTTACAATCTGTTCATGGTCATTATAAGAAAGTTGTAGATACTTTTCTTATCTTGCTTTTGTTAAAATTTCACAACCATATGCCTGACAGTTTGGTAATTATGAATTTTACAAATGGTTGTTGTGTTCTGTCCACTGACAGAACAGATTTCGAAAACTGAATTGTTTGATTCAGTTCAACATAGAATCACTTCTTGGTGATTATAAAAGTTATGTAGTTCTTTTTCTGAGCTTTCCAAAAATTCTTGGATCACTCTTTTTGGTGGTCTGAAGATTTAGTTATGAATGTTTAAAGTCTGAAGACTGAATCTGTCCAAATCTGGACAGCGCTGTTGTATTAGCACGTTTTAACCTTGTTAAGTGTTGAATCATGTTGAGGTAAAAATACCAAAGTTGTAGTTCACTTTTAAATCTTTTCAGAAAGTCTTAGTTTGCTATTTTTGGATTAATATTTGAAAAGTTATGATTAAAACAAGTGACTGTTGTATTGCTGTCCAAAAATCTGCAAGTGCCCATTTGATGATTGAGTTCACCCTTTTGGCTAAAAATACTTAGTTAGCACTTAGCGGACATAGACTCGTAATGGCTAAACATAGGCTAACATGTGTCCATAATTATTGTGCTTGCTTGCTGTAGTTGGCTGTGGATAGGAGTTTCGTAGTTATTGATGCCTATGTCGTATTCCAGCTTACGTTGTCTTGGTTGGACTTGTTTGGTTGGTGATGCTTTTGCGTGATCAGTAGGAGAACTAATGAAAAGCCGTATCCAAATAAATAAAGTGCGCACACCTGTGATGTCGTAGTTGAGTCACTTAAATAAATAAAATGTTGTTGTATTTTTAATGGTGTTAATGTTGAACGCCGGCGACGTGTAGATAACTAAAGCTAACATGTAGTTATCTACGGTGTCTTCCACTTTAATGTTTAGTTCGCCACTGTGTCTTTGTATATCTTGTGCTATTTTTGTGCTACTTTCATTATATTCATACATATGCATCTTGCACCTCATATAGGATCGAGAGATGATGATCGAGCTAGTGATGTGGTGCCAACCACAAGATGGAGTCGGTGGACGACCCAATGAAGGATGGACTTAACCAGTGGATGCTCGCCAAGCGAGTACCTCCCCAGCAAAACACTATCTAAGTGTTAAAATAAAGGCAAGCCCCGGTTTTATGCATAACCGTTATATATATGCTATTTTACTACACTTAATGTTTGTAGGTTTGTACTGTGCACTTAAGTGTAGGAGTTGACTGAAACCCTAGTTGCATGAACTCAGGATTCCTTTTTGAGATGGATACTGTTGGGGGCCTTCGGCTTCCGAAGGTCCTCAAAAACATGATTTAACAGTGTTTCTGGAGTATAATGTGTGAACAGGTATCTTCGGACTCGTATCGGTACCATAGAGGAAGAAGCTCAGAAGATACGAAGGTTGATACAGCGCCGAAGATGTGAGCAGGAAAGCTTCGGCATGATTGCAGAAAGGGGAACCGACTTAAAGATGAAAAGGCCATTCAGACCTCGATAGATTACTATAGAATTACCATCAAATGTAAAGGGCATGTATGTAATTTTGTATGGGTTGTACCCCGTGTCTATAAATATGTGAACAGTACCCCCGTATTGTTCACGCTGACTCGGCATTTGCTTTAGCATCACGCTTGTACTTTCATCTTTCAAGCCGAAGGTACATTTGTAATTTGAATTCATTTCCATTTTTCTTATGGTGATAATATGGAAATGAATTGATTACAATATATATTATGTCATTCATCATGTTTCATATGTTTCTTTCCTCATTGTTTTATGCCGTATTTATGAAGGTAAGTCCTTCATAACCTTCGTCCGAAAATCATTATATCCTAAGGGAAATAATGCTTCGAAGGACGAAGGACCTTAACGTTTAACGTTTCTTGTGTTGCCTTGTTCTTAATTTATAGCATTTGAGAACAAGTCTCCAACATTGGCGCCCACCTCCGGTGAACTCACTTCCACTCTGAGTTTTTTGAACATCTTCGGCGATCATAAACCTTCGTTATGGCGCCGAAGAAAGCTTCAGCACCTGGGGCTGCAGCTCTACAACCGCTGGACCACAATCAGGAGACAGTTTCCCTTCGGGAGGCCCGAAGCCAGAAAAGGAAGGCTGTTAGCCCGTCACCACCAGAGGACGAGTTAGATCAAGAAATTAGAGATATGGAGATGCTTCATCAACAAGTGCAGAGGAAGAAAGAAAAGATGGCCAGGCTAGCTGAATTGCAGAGGCAGATAGACGAAGCCTCTGAAGAAGTTCGTCATCTTGCTCAGGATGAGCAACACCGAAGGCCTCAGCATCAAGACCTTTGTCAGGAGGGTTTTCCCAACGAAGATGACTGGTATGACAATTTCCATCATGGGAATTTTGTTTTTGATGATGCTTCTCCTCTGTCCGCTGAGCTGCAGGCTACAGCTTGGCCTCTGTCCTACAAGCCGCCTCAGCTTCCTGTATTCGATGGCCACTCAGACCCGAAGCAGTTTTTGATGAGCTACGAAGCAACAGTATCTTCGTATGGTGGCAATGCTGCAGTCATGGCCAAATCTTTTGTTATGGCCGTCAGGAGTGTTGCTCAAACCTGGTATTCCTCTCTTCGGCCAGGAACGATCACTTCATGGCAGAAGCTTAAGGACCTCTTGTTAACTAGCTTCCAAGGGTTTCAGACGAAGCCGGTTACTGCTCAGGCTCTATTCCAGTGCACCCAGGATCACGAAGAATACCTTCAGGCGTATGTCCGAAGGTTCTTGCGTTTGAGGGCACAGGCACCAACGGTCCCCAATGAAATTGTCATTGAGGCCATGATCAAGGGGCTTCGGCCAGGACCGTCAGCTCAGTACTTCGCCAGGAAGCCTCCTCAAACTTTGGAGAAGCTGCTCCAGAAGATGGACGAGTACATTCGGGCCGATAATGATTTCCGCCAAAGAAGGGAGGAGGCTTTCAGGTTTTCTGAAATGACCAGGGGCTTCGGAGGAAGGTTCTATCCGAGGCACGTTAGATCAATTCATAACTCTACCCAAAATGATGATAGAGGGGGCCAACAGCAAAGGCCACAGTGTTCCTCACAGGCTTCGGGGCAGCAGCAAGGCTCCTTCCGACCACCGGCTCCAAGAGGCAGAGGCGCCAGGGGCTTCGGCGGAAGATTTGGAGATCAATCAAGAAGAATCTTTTGCTTATTTTGCGGTGAGAACAAAGGCCATACTACCAGGATGTGCCATGTTACCATTCAGAAGCAAAAGGAAATAGCCGAAGCCGCAGCACAACAGGCTCAGCCGAAGTAGGTCATGCATACAGCTTCGTATCATTCGCCCTACATCCCAGAATATGTGGGCAACCATCCAGCAGTTTCTGTTGCTTCGGCAAGTCAACCTCAAGCTTCCTGGCAACAGCCTCCGCCTCCACCTCCGCTGCAACAAGGCCAGCAGCTAGAAGGGAGCCAGTATGCTCCACAACAAAGGGACTTCAGAGAGCAGTCCGAAGCTCGTACAGTTAATAGCACTGTGCCCGAGTCCAAGCACATCTATTAACAAATATCCTACCTTAATAGCAATCTTTTTCATTCAGTTTTATTTTCTGCAATAAAGGACATTGTTTCGGTTTCATGTAAACAGTTTCGTTGATTCCCACAACGAAAATATATTTTCTTCACAGGCTTAAATTGTTGAAGTTTAAAGACTTGTGATAACAGAGAGGACCTTCGGACTATCGAAAATTCTTCGAAGCAACAAAAAGTCGTTCTAAGGAACGCAGAATAAGTTTGCCGAAGTCACAAAAAGTCGTTCCAAAGGGAGCGCAGTGTAAGTTTTATGCTCCAAAGACGTTCCTAAGGGAATGCAGAGCTTACAGCGAAAAGTCAACGCTGATTCCGCCAAAAGTAAAGGCGAAGAAGCTCCAAAGACGTTCCTAAGGGAATGCAGAGCTTACAGCGAAAAGTCAACGCTGATTCCGCCAAAAGTAAAGGCGAAGAAGCTCCAAAGACGTTCCTAAGGGAATGCAGAGCTTACAGCGAAAAGTCAACGCTGATTCCGCTGAAGTAAAAGGCGAAGAAGCTCCTAAGGGAGGCTTATAATGAAAAATTTTGTATGTTTTGTCACAGGAGCGTGTGTATCTTCGGAACAAACAGCATCTTACTCAGCATAACATCATCGCATCATTTCGCATAACATAAGCATCATACATCATATTGCATACGGCACAAGAAGGGGACGTGACATCAATCTTCGGAAGAACATTTTGAAAAGGGAAAAACCATGTTAACTAGCTTCACATTTTCCAAGAAGCCTGGATATTGTTCATCGGAACATTGGATATTGTTGTGACAAAGAAAACCTCTTCTTCACGAAGCATGAAAAGAAGGGAAGGTGTTTTTTCGTCAAAGACTCAAAAAGCGGTACGTGTAAAGTTTCATGCATCGTAAAGAATTGAGCAATAAAAAGGGTATTTTACATTCAGGATTACAAAATGTTACAATTCAGAAGTTTAATTTACAATAGTGTTCAATTTTCTCTTAGAACAACTTCTGCAGCCTCATTTAGGAGTCGATTGACGACTTCGTCCATAATTGCTTCGGCCATCTTTTTGATTTCATCGTCTCCTTTCGGCTGAGGACCTGGAGACGCTTCAACAGGATCTGAAGGACAGGACACGGCTATGCTGCTATTACAATCGGCAAACGAAGCTTAAAACCAAAAATTACAACACAATGCAAACTATTAATTAATACCTAATTCACCTTCGGGCTCTGCGCTCTTTTCAGCAGCCTTAGCCACTTCTCTAGCATCGTGAATGCCCTTTTCACTTCTTTGAATAATTTCTCCTGCCATTTCTCGGCCACCATTTTCCCAGATATCGGTAAAAAACTTTCCACCGATCATGCTTGCTTCGGCCGAAGGATCTCTCGCATCTTCAAAGGATAAAGCAGCTTCGGATTGTGCTAAGTTTTTTACGTGTTCGCAGCCCTTCTTCTCTAAAATAGTGGCAATTCCTCGGGCCCCAGAGAAAGCACATATATCCCCACGGCTATTTAAAATTTCTTCGAAGGCTTCAGCTTCGTGGCCGATCCATTCAATGGGACCTTCGGGATTGCCTCTTATAAAGTTTTCTTCACTTGAGAAGGCGCCGACTTTGGTGAAGCTAGCTTTCAACTTTTTAACACATTCTATAGATTTGTTATAACATTTCTTCTTGAATGAACGAAGCTCTTCAACAGTTGCTTCTAAGTGATCTGCCCATTGGTCGCTGAGTTCTCGCCTTGTTTCTTCAAGTATACGTTCTTCCTTGGCTCTGGCCAGTTGTTTCCGAAGATCTTCTATTTCGCGTTTCTGAGCTTCAGCCTGACCCTTGAACACAGCTTCGTCTTCCTTTATTTTATCTACCAATGAGTGTAATATTTTATCTTTTTCGAGGCCTTCGTTCCTCAGTTCAATTACTTCGGAACGAAGGTTGCTCAGGGCTATAGTACACCCTTCGTCTTCAGCATCTTTTTGTGCCCTGAGGGCATTGCTAAGTATCAGGCCCTGCAAAGAAAAATATGTGTGTTTCAATGAAACAAGCAAAAGGTTTTTTTTTGGTATCAACAAAGAATACAAGGATCCCATTTATCGCACCTTTAAGCTATTATAGGCCAGACTGTCGGCCAAATCGTTCTTCGATAGCACCGAGAGCCCGTCTTCTAAGGTTGGGAATCCGAAGCTCTTGCTCATCTCCCGGCAAACAGAAATTTCCTTATTGTCAGGGAGACAATACAAAAAGTCTTCTTCTCCACTACCATTGAATATTAACGCCCCCTTTGGATACTTCAGCTTTTGGGCGTAATGCTGGGCCTCTTGCTCCTCTTTTTCTGAAAGTTTTTTCCCCGAAGCATGACGAATAATATAATCACGAACTTTGAATGATGCTTCGGGGGCAATGACTCCGGTTTCTTCAACAAAAGTTGGCTTTGTTATTTTTTCTTCCTCAGTTTCCAAGGATTTTATCTTCGCAGGCTCTGTGGACCCAGCTTCGGCTTCAGTCCTTTGCCCTGAAGTTTTGTTATCAGAAATTTCAGTTGTCGTTTCAGGAATGGCAGCAGCCTTCTTCGGAGGTGTGCTTGAAGATTTAATTGTTTCTAGTACATCTAGCACATTGGCCATTCTCCTTCTTTTTGGAGTCACTGCTGGCACTTTTTGATTTTTTATTGTTGTCTCAACATTTGCTGCAGGACTCACGATTTCTGGTACCTTTTCTTCAGTTGGTTTTTCCACTTCTGCAATTTTTTCTGTGGATGGCACTTCGGCCAGTAGCAAAACTTTCGGTTCTTCCAGTTCTATCCTTTTCGGTGCTTCGCTTATTTCTGCAGCTGCTGGAGGCGTGGCTGGTTTGGTTGGCTTTTTAGCCTCAGTGGCTGAAGAAGATTTTCCGGTAAACTCCGGCACCGAAGCTGTTTCGATATAGCGCGGCCGGTGCGTGAGGACTTTTATCTTCTTTCTTTCCGGTTCTGGCTTGCTAGGAGCAGTTGCAACTTCTTCTTTTGCAGAGGTTGTGTTTTTTCTTTTCTGCCTTCGGACGGGGTAGCAATAGTCAGGGTAAACAAACCCAATTGCATCAAATACCCGATTCAGCCTTTTCTTTTTTCGACCTCCGAAGGCTGCTGACATCGCAGTATCTTCAGCCTTCGAATAGGCACCAAGCAGCTCATCACTTAAATTTTCAATACTCTTTAACCAGTCGTCATCTGGCTCAGCAAATTTATCTCCAAACTTGAAGGTGTATTTCAGTCTCACAAGTCCACCTTTGTCGGCCTCTTTTATGATTTCTTGTGGCATTTCCCATTTCTTCGCAAGAGGCCACACACGGAAGGCAATATGCTCCTGTACTAGATCTCTTGTTCCAATAAAAGAGCAGATAACGCCGAAGGCCCTCTGGCATTCTTCGGCAGCTTCACTCATTTCCACCTTCGGCCTCCGAAGGCCGAAGCTTTGCCAAATAGGATGCATAATTATACCTTTGATATCTTCTCGTGCTGATAGGTCATTCTTCACATAAAACCATTCTGTCATCCAATCGCCGGGCCATCTCTTCCGAAAGGTTGGTACGGGACAGCTTGCCCCGGACCGAGAAACGAAACTGTAGCAGCCAAAGTTGTTATGGTACTGTTCTTTGCCCCAAGGTTTTGTTTCATATAATAATTCATGTATATTACAGAAGCTTTTTGCATCAGGCTTCAGACCTTGGCTCCTCGCGGCCCACGCGAAGATATTTAGCCTTATAATTGCCTCGGGAGTAAGTTGATGAAGATAGACTTCGAAGATTTTCAACACCTCCACAATGAAGTTACTCAAGGGAAATCGTAGCCCAGCTTTCAGAAAGCTTCGGTACACTACGACTTCATTTTCTTCGGGGTGTGGACAAGTCTTCTCCCCTTCGTCGGCCCTCACAATGGACAAATCCCGAAAATACCTTCCTCTCATGTTGACAAGATGATTCTCTTTGATAGTCGATTTACCATAAACTGAATGGCTTGGTCGCCAGGGACGATCTTCGGAGTCTTCGCTATCGCTGTCCACATCATAACTGTCACTGTCACCAGTATCCTCAGACAAGCCTTCCAGAATTTCCTTGGTAATTTTTTCCGTGTTCGTCTTCGACATCGCTATAAGAAACCCCAAGTTTTTCTCTTCATCAAGAGTCAACTTCGTCTCAGCAGCAGCTTTCTTTTTCTCTTCATCAAGAGTCAGCTTCGTCTCAGCGACAGCTTTCTTGTCTCCAGACATCTTCGGAAATACTAAAAAACTATTTTCAAAGCCGAAGCTTTAAAACTAAAGACTCAGGGAATTTTAGCGCGCAAAAGCTAAAAATCGAGTGATCGAGAGCAATTGACAAGAGAGCGTACCAAATAAGCTCGCGGTATGCTCTTATTTATACGCTCAGTGCGGTAAAAACTGAAAGACCCCGCCTGTCAGTGAATGTTGCTATTCTAGCAAAGGGAAGGTGTTTTTTCGGACCTTCGGCTTAAAGCCTTCGTCCATGTCGCAATCTAAATTTATTATTTTAACAAATTAATATTGCGAGGGGCTACTGTTGGGGGCCTTCGGCTTCCGAAGGTCCTCAAAAACATGATTTAACAGTGTTTCTGGAGTATAATGTGTGAACAGGTATCTTCGGACTCGTATCGGTACCATAGAGGAAGAAGCTCAGAAGATACGAAGGTTGATACAGCGCCGAAGATGTGAGCAGGAAAGCTTCGGCATGATTGCAGAAAGGGGAACCGACTTAAAGATGAAAAGGCCATTCAGACCTCGATAGATTACTATAGAATTACCATCAAATGTAAAGGGCATGTATGTAATTTTGTATGGGTTGTACCCCGTGTCTATAAATATGTGAACAGTACCCCCGTATTGTTCACGCTGACTCGGCATTTGCTTTAGCATCACGCTTGTACTTTCATCTTTCAAGCCGAAGGTACATTTGTAATTTGAATTCATTTCCATTTTTCTTATGGTGATAATATGGAAATGAATTGATTACAATATATATTATGTCATTCATCATGTTTCATATGTTTCTTTCCTCATTGTTTTATGCCGTATTTATGAAGGTAAGTCCTTCATAACCTTCGTCCGAAAATCATTATATCCTAAGGGAAATAATGCTTCGAAGGACGAAGGACCTTAACGTTTAACGTTTCTTGTGTTGCCTTGTTCTTAATTTATAGCATTTGAGAACAAGTCTCCAACAGATACTAGTATGCTAGGTCGAGTAGCTGCTTTATTAATTAGGGATCTCGGTAGAAGTCGAGTGATTTTTCTAGCACTCGCGCGAGGTCAGGAATTGGTTGTATCCATTTGATATCATAATGATGATGGTCTGTGGACAACGGTCCATGGGGATGCGTTGTCTACGAGACGGAAATTGGAATAAGGATTAAGGTGTGGTACCGTGTGTCAAGCGTTTGAACGTACTAAACACATACCGAGAAATATGGTAAATCGGTAAGCCTAGTACCTGAGTGAACCTGCCCGCAGACTTTACCCCTCACGCGACCTGAGACGTGGTCTCCCATTCCGGTTATGGTGGGTACAAGTGCGGTCACTGCACGACGACAGTCGGGGTCAGTGAGGCATTGTACGCCAAGGCGGTGAGCCCTGATCTGTTGCCAGGGAATCGATGGGGACGGTTGATGTGTGTGGGGACGGAGTGCCCCTGCATGTCGTGTGTTTAGGTTTACCTTGCAAGGATAAAAACTCGATTCGAATCGTCTGCTTCTCGCAGCTAATGAGACTGCTTGATCCATGCTGCTACATTGAGTAATAAGTGGAAATGAGGTGACTGGCAAAAGATGTTGATTGATAAAATGTTTGATATCATGTATGACTAGCTAGGTACTCATCTAGTTTTAAAAGGATCTTACTAAAACTTGAAAAGCTAAAACTTGATTTTAGACTCAACAAGTGCTTTTGGCAAACCAAACCCCTCAGCAAACAGCTGCATGTCTAGAGGTAGAGGAGTAGACTCCTCACACCGGGTAAGTCTAGCTGAGTATTAGTATACTCAGCCTTGCTTGTGGCACAATTTTTGCAGGTACTCCTTGATTGGTTGATGGTGTGACTTGGCCTTTATCCCTGCCACCGGGATAGATGGTCGAGTGGGTTATTGCTTCCGCAGGAGAGGACCAGGAGGAGTAGCGTGGCCAGGCTTCGCCATGTTACTCGGTTTTCTCCGTTAGTTATTTCCGCTGCATTAAAATTTATTGTTATTATTTCTGAAACTCCGATAATGTAATCACTAATGATACTTATTAAATTTGTGGTATTATGTTTTATCGTATTTCTCTGTGTCTCACTTTCGTGTGAGCTAGTGGTATTCGATCCTGGTAAGTGGCTTTATCGGACTAGATCCGAGGGACTGACGAGTTATTCCGGTTTAAGTGTGTTGCTGCCCTTAAGGGTGCGACTTGGGCACTTAAGCTAGAATAATTTGGGCGGTTCCGCCACATATATACTATATTATACCTTGTCCAAAAAATTTTTATCTTATTCTGTCTATGGTTTATTCACTTGTCATATTAGTTCTGCTCTTACTCTTGTGCTTACGGTGTCTTTTGTAGATGGCTCGTCTTAGACACACTGCACGTAAGTCGGTGATTCCTTTCCTGCCGTCTCGACTTGCGGAGCGTCCTTTGCATTGCACCGTGTCCGGACAGTCGAGTCACCTGGAAAGGCTGCACCACCGTCTGCGTGAGGAGCAGGAACGCCGGCGCCAGCACGGAGAGCAGCAGGGCTCTTCCTCCCCACCCCAGCGAGAGGTGGAGTCCGTGAGGCCCCGTTCCTCTGTTGCCCAGCTGGAGGCGCCCCCTGCACCACCGCGGGTCGCCCCGGCTGTTGGAGGAGCTACTGGAGGAGATCCCGACGACGACGACTCAGACCACAGCACGGAGTCTTCTGAGCCGCAGGAGGCGGAAGGATGGGTCGCCCGACCCATCACCCGTGACGCCGCTCGCGGTTGTCACTTCCACGACGCACTCGACACCTTGCTGCGCCAGGCTTTCGACCGGCACACCTGGTCGATCGAGTATCGTTGTGTAGTCTACCAGCACAGTCGCGGGAGGTACCCAGACCGCTGGGAGGCTACCTGCCTAGTTCGCCGTCCGGAGGATGATCTCCGGGGTGCGGAGGCCGTTTCAGAGCACTATTCCATCTCCGAGAAGGACACTGCAGAGGCGGCTATGCAGGATGCAGCACGACGTGCACTCTCCCAGTACTGTTCCTTGTTCGGTGGCGTGGCCGACGGTCTTAACCTTCGGTACTACCCCCGCCGTCCTACTGGCAGCACAGAGAGTGTGGTTGTCTCACCCGTTGGTGAGGCTAACCCTAGGTTGAGCAGCACAGTCAACCTAGTCGCAGTGCTTAACACTGAGCTGGACCACTCTCTGGACGAGCTAAGCAGGGCTCGAACGGAGATTGCGGAGTTGCGTGCTGAGCTGGCAGAGCGCCATCACCAGGAGGGTGGTTCTCCCGCACCTGTTGGGACTCAGCACCCATACCGCTCGCCGCCACGTGGTCACCACACTTATGGTTCCCCTGTCTGTAAGACCAGGATAGATCTGGATCCTTAGATTGTTAGCGTCGGAGTTTGTAATAATTCTTAAGTCAGATGTCCCAGTCTTAGGTAGTCAGTTTAGTTTGCTTATCAGTTGCTTCCATTTAGTTTAGTTTGCTTATCAGTTGCTTTATTGCTTGTTATGGTGAACTTGTGCTGGATTTGAATCTTTGTAATGACTGTTGCCAACCTGTGGGTTTCCCCTGCAGTTTGGCCTAGCTAGTAATGTTACTGAAGTCAGTTGCTTAGTTGGGAAACCATTTGCCTCCACTTTCCTTCTTATCTGAGAAGCGGTGTTGAATCATAATGAGGATCAGTGAAGCCCTTTGTTCACTCAGTGTCATGAAGAATTCTGTATTCTCTTTTCTTATGCTGAAGGGTTGTAGGATCAATGCTGATGTATGAATGTCTTCCACAGATGTCTGACAACATGCGCCGATGCAACAGGCGTGCTCAGCAAGAGCAGCATGACCAGCAGGAGGAACAACAGAGGCAACCTCCCCCACCACCCCTGATGTCAGTGGAGCAGATGTTTTTGATGCAGACTCAAGCAGTGCAGGCCATTGGGCAGACTCTGGCAGCCATGCAGCAGGCTCAACAGCAACCCCAACCCCAATTGCAAGTGCAGATGCCCCAGATGCCACGGGATAAGCGTGGTGAGTTCATGAGAGGGCACCCTCCTACCTTCGCCCATTCTGCTGACCCCATGGATGCAGAAGACTGGCTGCGCGCAGTGGAAAGGGAACTGCGCACCGCCCAATGTGACGACAGGGAGAAGGTTCTGTATGGTCCCCGTCAGCTAAGGGGAGCAGCCCAGTCCTGGTGGGAGTCCTACCTCGCCACCCATGCTAACCCCGAAGCCATCACCTGGGAAGAATTCAGCGAGAGCTTCCGCAGGTACCATGTGCCGGAGGGACTGATGATCGTGAAGAAGGAGGAGTTTCTGGCTCTGAAGCAGGGACCCCTGTCTGTTAGTGAGTACAGAGACAAGTTTCTGCAGCTGTCTCGTTATGCACCTGAAGACGTCAACACTGATGCTAAAAGGCAGTACAGGTTCATGAGAGGTTTGGTGGATCCCCTGCATTACTAGCTGATGAATCACACCTTCCCCACCTTCCAGCACCTGATCGATAGGGCAGTTATGACTGAGAAGAAGCGTAAGGACATGGAAGATCGGAAGCGCAAGATGAGTGGACCCCAGTCCGGAGGCATCAGCCGTCCACGTTTCTCAGGCAGTTCATCTCAGCAAGGCAGACCTGGTCACCCACAGGGATATCAGAATTAGAATCAGCGTCCGCATCAGCAGCAGTTTCAGAGGCAGTATCAGCAGCAGCAGCAGTATCGTCAGCACAGCCAGCAGGGAGGTAATCAGTATCAGAAGCAGAACAACCAGGCACCTCGCCTTCCTGCCCCAGCAGCAAATCAGAGCAACCAAGCAGCCCCAGCACAAGGAGGAGGCAGAGGATGTTTCCACTGTGGAGATCAAGGCCACTGGGCAATGCAGTGCCCAAAGAAGTTGGCACAGCAGCAGACCAACCCCAATGCTCCAACAAGACAAGGTGTACTGCAGCCGGCAGCAGGCAATCGTAACCAAGCGTACAACCGTGGAAAGGTGAACCACTTGGAGGCCGAAGCGATCCAGGGTGCACCAGATGTGGCAGTAGGTATGTTCTCCGTCGAATCTCATCCCGCAAAAGTGCTATTTGATACTGGTGCAACTCATTCATTTGTCACTGCAACATGGGTAGAATTGCATAACATCTCAGTAGAGGCAATGATGCCGCCCATGAGGATTAATTCGGTTGGTGGCAAGGTGCAAACAGATAAAATATGCTCAAATATAATGGTGGAAATAAGGGGGATAGGATTCCCCAGTGACTTAATAGTAATAGACACCCCTGGGATAGACATTATTTTAGGGATGGATTGGTTAATGAAGTATGAAGCAAATGTTAGTTGTGACAAGAGGACCGTAACATTGAAGTCCCCGTCAGGAGAGGAGGTAGTGGCCGAGCTATGGATGCCTAAATCAGCGGAGGGAGCCTGTCATCAGATTTCAGTTGATAGTAAGGAGCCCAACCCGCTCGAGGCTATCAAGGTCGTGTCAGACTTTCCGGATGTGTTTCCCGAGGAGCTAACGGGCATGCCACCCGAGAGAAAGGTTGAATTTGCCATAGAGCTTATCCCTGGTACCGCCCCCATTTCTAAAAGGGCCTATCGAGTGTCTGGACCAGAACTGGTAGAACTCAAGAAGCAGATAGATGAGATGTTAGGGAAGGGTTACATCAGGCCAAGCACCTCGCCTTGGGCCGCCCCAGTGTTGTTTGTAGAGAAGAAAGATGGTACCAAAAGGATGTGCATAGATTACAGAGCCCTGAATGAAGTCACTATTAAGAACAAGTACCCTTTGCCAAGAATAGAAGATTTGTTTGACCAACTCAGAGGTGCCAGTGTATTCTCGAAGATAGATCTGAGATCAGGTTACCATCAACTCAGAATCCGACCCTCGGACATACCGAAGACGGCATTCATCACCAAGTATGGGTTATATGAGTTCACAGTTATGTCCTTTGGTTTGACAAATGCACCAGCCTTCTTTATGTACCTGATGAACAGTGTGTTCATGGATTATCTGGACAAGTTTGTGGTAGTGTTCATCGACGACATTCTCATATACTCTCAAAGTGAGGAAGATCATGTAGAGCATTTGAAGATGGTATTGCAAAGGCTTCGAGAACATCAGTTGTATGCCAAGCTGGGCAAATGCGAGTTCTGGATTCATGAAGTCTTGTTTCTGGGTCACATCATAAATCAAGATGGGTTGGCAGTGGATCCAAAGAAAGTGGCAGATATCCTAAACTGGAAAGCACCAAAGGATGTTCGTGGGATCAAGAGCTTCATCGGAATGGCTGGATATTACAGGCGTTTCATTGAAGGCTTTTCAAAGATTGCTAGACCAATGACAGCATTATTAGCGAAGAAAGTCGAGTTTAAGTGGACTCAAAAGTGTCAAGAAGCATTTGAAGAACTGAAGAATAGATTGACTACAGCTCCTGTGCTAGTTCTGCCTGACGTTCACAAGCCATTCTCGGTGTACTGCGACGCTTCTTACACCGGATTGGGATGTGTGCTAATGCAAGAAGGAAGAGTTGTAGCATACTGTGGCGGAACCGCCCGAATTATTCCAACTTAAGTGCCTAAGTCCCGCCTTAGAGGCTAGACCACACTTAAATAGGAATAACCCGTCAGTCCCTCGGATCTAGTCCGATAAAGCCACTTATCCAGGATCGAATACCACTAGCTCACTCGTAGGTGAGGTACAGAGAAATACAATAAAGCATAATACCACAAATTTAAGAAGCATCATTAGTCATTACATTATCGGAGTTTCAGAAATAATAACCATAAATTTTAATGTAGCGGAAATAACTAACGGAGAAGAACCGAGTAACATGGCGAAGCCTGGCCACACTACTCCTCCCGGTCCTCTCCTGCGGAAGCAGTAACCCACTCGACCTTCTATCCCGGTGGCAGGGATGGAGGCCAAGTCACACCATCAACCAATCATCCTAGAGAGTACCTGCAAAAATTGTGCCACAAGCAAGGCTGAGTATACTAATACTCAGCTAGACTTACCCGGTGTGAGGAGTCTACTCCTCTACCTCTAGACATGCAGCTGTTTGGCTGAGGGGTTTGGTTTGCCAAAAGCACTAGCTGAGTCTAAAATCAAGTTTTAGCTTTTCAAGTTTTAGTATGATCCTTTTTAAACTAGATGAGTACCTAGCTACTCATACATGATATCAAACATTTTTAAGCAATCAACATCTTTTGCCAGTCGCCACATTTCCACTTATTACTCAATGTAGCAGCATGGATCAAGCAGTCTCATTAGCTGCGAGAAGCAGACGATTCGAATCGAGTTTTTAAACCTTGCAAGGTAAACCTAAACACACGACATGCAGGGGCACTCCGTCCCCACACACATCAACCGTCCCCATCGATTCCCCGTCAGCAGAGAGGGGCTCACCGCCTTGGCGTACAATGCCTCACTGACCCCGACTGGCCGTCGTGCAGTGACCGCACTTGTACCCACCATAACCGGAATGGGAGACCTCGTCTCAGGTCGCGTGAGGAGGGCAATCTGCTGCCAGGTTCAATCAGGTACTAGGCTTACCGATTTACCATATTTCTCGGTATGTGCTTAGTATGTTCAAACGCTTGACTCACGGTACCACACCTTAATCCTTATTCCAATTTCCGTCTCGAAGACGACGCATCCCCATGGACCGTCGTCAACAGACCATCATCATTACGATATGAAAATGGATACAACCAATTCCTGACCTCGCGCGAGTGCTAGAAAAATCACTCGACTTCTACCGAGATCCCTAATTAGTAAAGCAGCTACTCGACCTAGCATACTAGTATCCATCTCAAAAGGAATCCTGAGTTCAT
>NC_050101.1:21294621-21304621 GCF_902167145.1 Zea mays
CAGCTAGTATCGGAGCAAATTCCACCACAGAGAAGGACAATAAACCATGAATACCAATTTTCAAAATCTAAAACTTGCCTAGAAACTACTACGGACCGTCAGGACTAGATCGCTAGACCTAGGACGAAAGGCCTTAGGCATAGAGGGAGAAATAGGTGGCTGATTAATTAGGCCCTGTGGGCCAATACTTATATTTTTAAGGATGCCCTAAAAAGGCACCCTATTTTCCTTTGAGAGGCAACGTTTCTTTCAGCATGCATGCATTGTAAAACACAAAGAGGAATTAAAATTGAGCTAACCCCTTTTCTTCGAAACCATCCGGCTCTCTTTTTCTTTTTCCTTCCACCATAATCTTTATCTTTGATTCCCTTCCGCAGATGAATTCACCCACCCCCGCCAGTGGAGAAGACTCTCGTTTCAGTTCTGACTTCCTTTCTCGCGATGGCTTTCCTTCCATCTTGTGGGAAGTACTTAACTCCGCCGGTTACTCTACGCCCCCTTTGTACACGGTGCAGTTGTATGAGGAGCATCGGGTACCTCGTTGTCGGGTCTGGCTAACTTTGGAGGCTCATCCCCTTCAGCCGGGTTGGCGTTCTCTTGACTCCGAGACGATTGGACTCAGGACGGACGACACCGTTGAGGCAGCAGCCATGAAGACTCTGACGACTTTCTGTGGCTACCATCCCCTGGAGATGATGATGCACCCCTTGGGACTCTTCCCTGCTGAGAAGAAGGATGATCCCATGTGGTGTAACCGCGTGAGCCATGTGAAGGATGTGTGGGCAATGTATCCTGACTTGGTTGGGAGGGTCACCGTTCAGTGCATGAGTGCGCTGTACCGCCTTCAGGCCCTTCAGAGCGATGCGATGACACTTCTTGCTAACACCGCTCAGACTGCCAAGCTCACTCTCGACAGTCGGGAAGATTTTGTGGTCGACCTATCCACAGAGTTGGTGGAGAAGGATCTGCAAGTGGAAAGGCTGAGCCAGCGTATCACTACCCTGGAGCAGCAAGTGGAGATCCGGGACAACACTATTGATGTCTTGGAGAACCAGCTTCACGACGTGCAGAGGGAACTCGAGGAAGCAAATGACCACTTGGACATGCACCACCTGGAGATGGAGGCCAATGAAGCAGGAAGCGAGGGAGAAGAGGCTCCCGAGGAGCTAGGACCAGCCCCTGGTGCAAATGGGACTACCTCCGCGAAGCCCCCTTCACCCGTATCCAGTGTCGCTTCCACCGCTCAGGGTTAAGCAGTCGCTTTGACATTTTTAGGCGGATAGAAACCTATGCGAGCTTAGTAGTATCACATTTTGGACTAGGCTTGTGGGTACTTTCCCCTGATTGATGTAACCCTGTAAACTTTTGAAATCTGTGGGATCCTTGTCACCTTGTTATCTTCATTTCGAACCTAATATTATGATTATGGCATTTTCCTTCCATATGAGGTGATATCTTGTCGTTCGGAAATGTGAGTCGGGATAACAATGGCGACAATCTCTGTTTCAGATGGCAGCTAGGCAGCGTAGCGGGCAGAACGAGCAAGCTCCCTCGCCACCTCCCCCAGCTCCCATAGTGCAGGAGCTGATGGCCCAGCAGAATGAGATTCTGCGACAGCTCTTGCAGCGCCAGCCCCACCCTCAGCATCATGGTGGAGGCCAGCATCAGCGACCTCCGGCTATGGCAACATACCAGGAGTTTCTGAGCACGCAGCCGCCCTTGTTCACCAAGGCAGAGGATCCGTTGGACGCCAACGTGTGGCTTCGCGTCGTCGAGTCCAAGTTTCCCCTCCTCGCAGGAGACTGCCCTGATGAGGCCAAGGCTCGCTTCGCCGCACAGCAGCTTTGCGGCCCTGCTCGGACTTGGTGGGACCACTTCCGTGCTATGCTCCCAGCTGATCGTGAGGTATCTTGGGAGGAATTCAAGACTGCCTTCAGGGGACACCACATCCCAGCTGGCATTCTTGATCGGAAGTTGAATGAATTCCTGGCCCTTAATCAAGGAACCCGCACGGTACTGCAGTATGCGCAAGCCTTCAACGACTTATGCCAGTATGCAGGGTATCATGCTGATTCTGATGAAAAGAAGAGGGATCGCTTCCGCAGGGGTCTCAATACCAAGCTGCGGGAACGACTCAACACTGTCCGGGCTGATAGCTTCAATGAGTTGGTCAACCTGGCCATCTCTCAGGAGGATTGCATTGTTGCTCACCGGGCAGAGAAGAAGAGAAAGGCACCAATGGCAGCACCATCCGCTCAGGCTCAGAGGTTTCGGATTGTTTCTCACAATCAGAGCAGGGGTTTTCAGCAGCAGGCAGGCAGATGGGTGATCAGGCCACCGCAGCAGCAGCAGCAGCAGCAGGCACCCAACCGCTATCCAGCTCCCGCCCCAAGGAATAATCAGCCTCCGCAGCAGCAGCAGTTCCGCCAGGGCAATGGGAACAAGTGTTTCACTTGTGGCAATGTGGGCCACTATGCCAAGAATTGTCCCAGGAACCAGCAGAGGCAGATGCCAGCACCAAATCAAGACAAGGGAAGAAAGCAGAAGGTGCAAGTCAGGCAAGGGAAGCTCAACTTCACTGCTCTAGAGGAAGTGCCAGAAGGAGCTCCTATCATGACCGGTACCTTTTCAGTTTATAATCAACCTGCTTTAATTCTGTTTGATTCTGGTGCATCTCATAGTTTCATTAGCCAAAGGTTCAGTGCTAAATGTAAATTGCCATTCTCTCACTCAAAAGGGTCATTCATGATAGTCACACCTGGGGGTAAAATTGCAACAAATCAATTAAACCAAAGTGTGCCTATTCAACTGGGAAGCCACATTATCAAAACCACTCTTCTTGTGTTGGGATTGGAAAATGTGGACATTATTCTAGGCGCAATTTGGATGACCTTGCACCAAGTTATGCTTGATGTAGCCAGTCGTACCGTGGAAGTTAATTCTCCTTTCTGCGGGAATTTCACTTTGATTCTGCCTAGTCAGGGTTCTTCTCAGTCATGTGCTTTCTCTATGACGGAGTTACCCCTGAAGAAGATCCCAGTGGTCTGTGAGTATGGAGATGTCTTTCCTGATGAATTGCCAGGAATGCCACCGGACCGGGATATTGAATTCGCCATCGAGTTGCAACCGGGAACGGCCCCAATTTCCAAGAGGCCCTACCGAATGCCACCCGCAGAGTTGGCAGAGTTGAAGAAGCAGTTGCAAGAGTTGCTGGACAAGGGATTTATTCGCCCAAGCACTTCGCCTTGGGGATGTCCAGCACTATTTGTGAAAAAGAAGGATGAAAGCTTGAGGCTGTGTATAGATTACCGCCCTCTTAATGCAGTAACTATCAAGAACAAGTATCCTTTGCCTCGTATTGATGTTCTCTTTGACCAGTTGGTCGGGGCCAAGGTGTTTTCCAAGATAGACCTTCGCTCTGGCTACCATCAGATCAAAATACGAGCAAGTGATATTCCGAAGACGGCATTCTCAACCAGATATGGGCTATATGAATTCTTGGTGATGTCATTCGGGTTGACAAATGCACCAGCATATTTCATGTATCTGATGAATTCTGTTTTTATGCCGGAATTGGACATGTTCGTGGTGGTTTTCATCGATGACATTCTCGTGTACTCAAGGAACGAAGAAGAACATGCCGGGCATTTGCATGTAGTGCTTCAACGTCTGCGAGAGCACCACCTTTATGCCAAGTTATCCAAGTGTGATTTTTGGCTAAAGGAAATCAAATTCTTGGGTCACACTATCTCTCAGGCTGGAATAGCTGTTGATCCTGACAAAGTGCAAGAGGTGATGAATTGGAGGCCACCAACAACTGTTCGCCAGATTCAGAGTTTTCTGGGATTGGCTGGTTATTACTGAAGATTTATTCCGGACTTCTCTCGAATTGCGAAGCCTATTACTGAGTTGCTGAAGAAAGAAGTCAAGTTTGTGTGGAGTCAGAAGTGCGAAGATGCCTTCCATGCATTAAGGCAGCATCTGACCACAGCACTAGTACTAGCGCAACCCGACAGCAGCAAGCCTTTTGATGTGTATTGTGATGCCTCTGGCACCGGGCTAGGTTGTGTCTTGATGCAAGACAACCGAGTCATTGCTTATGCCTCAAGAGCACTCAGGCCTCATGAGCAAAACTATCCCACTCATGACCTTGAGTTAGCAGCAGTGGTTCATGCATTGAAGATGTGGAGGCACTATCTAATGGGAACCCAATGCAACATCTTCACTGATCATAAGAGCCTTAAGTACATTTTTACTCAGGCTGATCTCAACATGAGACAGAGAAGATGGCTAGAGCTGGTCAAGGATTATGACCTGGAGGTACATTATCACCCAGGGAAAGCTAATGTGGTAGCAGATGCCTTGAGTCGGAAGTTGCAATGCAACTGTATTCTGATGGATTCTCGCATTAACACCTTGTGTGATGAGTTGAGCAAGATGCAAATTGAAGTGATTTCTTCTGGTTCTTTGTCTCACATTTCTGTTGAGCCAGCTTTGCAAGACCAGATTATCATGGCCCAGCTCAGTGACAAAGGAGTGCAGATTATCAAGAAGAATCTCCATCAGAAGGTTGAGAAGTATAATTGTTTCCGCCAGGATGAGAAAGGTGTGTTATGGTTCAAAAGCAGATTGGTGATTCCTAAGGACCAGGATCTCAAGAGGAGAATTTTGGACGAAGCTCATCTCTCCAAATTCTCTATGCATCCGGGAAGCACCAAGATGTACCATGATCTGAAGCTTTTGTACTGGTGGACCAGAATGAAGAGGGAGATAGCCCAGTATGTATCAGAGTGTGACACCTGTCAGAAGATAAAGGCAAGCCACTTGAAGTCCGCTGGAGCCTTGCAACCACTGTCCGTACCTTCGTGGAAGTGGGACGACATCAGCATGGATTTCATTGTGGGTCTGCCCAACACCTCTCGTCATCATGATTCGATTTGGGTTATTGTGGACTGATTGACGAAAGTGGCACATTTTCTTCCTGTGCACACCACTGATAAGGCTCAGAAGTATGCAGAATTGTATATTGACCGGATCGTGTGTTTGCACGGCTTACCTCGGACCATTGTTTCTGACCGAGGAGCCCAATTTGTTGCTAGATTTTGGGAACAATTGCAATAGTCTTTGGGAACCAAGCTAATCAGGAGTTCAGCCTACCACCCACAGACTGATGGTCAGACGGAAAGGGTAAACCAGATTCTGGAGGATATGCTGAGAGCTTGTGCGATCGATTGTGGCAAGAACTGGGATAAGCACCTCTCCTTGGCAGAGTTTGCTTATAACAATAGTTATCAATCCAGCCTAAAGATGGCACCTTTTGAAGCTCTCTATGGAAGAAGGTGCAGGACACCACTCAATTGGTCTCAGCCTGGTGAAAGAGAAGTTTTTGGACCTGACTTAGTGACTGAAGCCGAAAGGAAGGTCAAGCTAATCAGGAAGAATCTAGAAGCTGCTCAGGCCAGGCAAAAGAGCTATCATGATAGAAGAAGGAAACCTCTCCAGTTCGAGGTGGGAAGTTTTGTATACCTCAAGGTATCACCCACCAAGGGAGTGCAGAGGTTTGGGATCAAAGGCAAGCTAGCCCCTCGTTACATTGGACCGTATGAGATCATAGAAGCATGTGGACCCGTGGCATACAAGCTGAAGTTACCTTCAAAGATGTCTGCCATTCACAGTATTTTTCATGTATCTCAGCTGAAGAAGTGTGTTCGATTGCCGACGGAGATCATAGCAGAGCCAGAATTGGAGATAGAGCCAGATCTCTCGTACCAAGAGTACCCCTCCAAGATTCTGGATTGCAAGGAAAGATCAACTCGGGCTAAATCGATCAAGATGTTTAAGGTCCAGTGGAGTAATCACTCAGAGGAGGAAGCTACTTGGGAAACCGAGGAATTCTTAAGATCCAACTTCCCCGATTGCCTACCTAAGGATGCTGGTATGTAATCATCCCCAACCCCTCCTGCCTTTCGAATCTAATTTCCAAAAATATGATCTTAATTCAGAATGGAGTAACTATAAAGTAAAACTTAAAAGGACTTCCTTCTGAAGTTGCAAAGAGAATGACATTCGAAGAGCAGTTTTGCCCTAATAATAACAATCATCACCCCTTTTCCTATCAGTCTCACCCTTCGTTTCACCCCGGGAGGACTCTGGCCCGAATCTCGGGACGAGATTCCTTTAAGGGGGGAAGGCTGTGACACCCCAGTGTCACCTAGGGTTTCTCTTGAAAAAGCCAAACCAAGAACCATTATTTCATGTAAACCAAAGTAAGCATAAACAACAAAACAATTTAAGTGAGAAAGAATTCACCAAGCATATACTTAAAAGTGTCATGATCAAAACAATTGAGACTTTTGAAAGGTAAGAATGTGCAACCCTAATTCAAAACCCTAAGTGAGCCCCATGAACAAAATTCAAGAAAATAAGAAAAAGGGGATGAAAAGTTTAAAATTAGGAATTAGGCCAATTATAAAAATTGAAGTATATTTATTAAGCAACAAGAAAGATTGAGAAAGCTTAGCCAAAATAATTCAAGAAAACCCCCAAATCAAGCTTCTTTTGTAGGGACTCATTGGGAATTCTGAATTTCAGAATTCTGAAATTCAGACCTTGAGCCAAAGATCAGGGATGTTCACCTTGATCCCTAACTCGAATCCTAATGGCCCCATTGACAAAATTGTGTCTAACTAACCCCTCTGTCATGTGCCAGAAGATGGCATTGGGACGCGAGCCCTAGACACGACAAAACCTTGGATTTGCCTCGGGTTTGGGCAGGGAGACAGACCGGATTTCCTGGCTCCATATCTCTGCAACCAGTAGGCAAAATCCTATGACCCCCATACAAGAATGGTAGCTTGTAGGGAGGAGAAGAGGTTTCGTGCACTGACCAAGGCGAGAGCAGGCTCGGATGAGCGACCACACGCGCCAGAACTTGGGCAGAACGCACGGGCACACGTGTTCGACCCTGGTCGGCACGCCAGAGCTCGCCCAACCCGCGCGCGCGCTCACCCCGGCGTCCGGTCAAGTCCGCCGCGCGCCCACGCCCTCGGCCGTGCTCGCCCGCGCCTATAAAGCCTCCCCGGGCGCACCTCTCTTCGCCCCGCACTCACCCTCACCGGCCAGCCACTTTCCCTTAGCTCCGGCGAGCTCAATTCCGCCCGCCATTGCCGCCAGAGCTTCGGCCGCCGTGGCCAGCCCACTCCAGCCACCCTCAAGCCCAGCCAGTGCTTCGGCTAGCTCCGCCAGTAGCCCGTGAAGCTTGCCAAGCCCTCGGACCCGGCCGGACTTCACCGGAGGCCCGATATCAACCTCACCGGACTTCGGTCTTCCGCCGCCGCGCGTGGACCGGACTAACCAGTGAGTCTCCGACCAATTCCTTGCGCTCATAGCTTCTCTGGCATCCCGTGGACCTCCCTGACCCATTTGATTGAACTATCTCGCCGTGACCAGGTCGGTCTCCTCGCCGCCGACGAGCATCCCCGCCTGCGCGCGTGGACCGACCGACTCCGGCCATCTCCGACGGTGTTCCGCACACCGTTGTGATCCCCGCGACCTCCCCTTCACCCTCGGCCACTTCACCGGAACAGTCTCGCCGCCGGTAAGCCCCTCCGCCCTTTTCCTCGCCGTGGCTACTGTTTAAGGTAGAAGAAGGACCTCGGGTTAGGTTTTGTAGAACCCGAGGGGTTTTCTGGAATGTCAGCGACTCATGTGAATAGTAACCTAAGGACTGATTCGCGAAGGAAACTTAGAAAAACCGCCAGGGACCCCAGTGCAAAGTGGTTTTCCATTTAATCAATTCTGTTATTCTTTTTAAATAACCAGAGAACTTGTAAAATTCATAACTTGATGAATTCCTAATCAAAAGATGTCAAACCAATTTTGTTAGCTCCTGAATATTATGATCTATCATTTAAAAATAGTAAACCCCATGCTTTCTGTTCAAAATTTTAGAGTTTAAAATTAAAAACAGAAACCTCCTAACCCTTGTTTAATTAAGGAAAATTAGTTTTTCTTTTGTGCTGAGCTTAAGAAAATTTGTAGATGTTTATACCTTAATTAGACACTGTTTAAAAATAGTAGGAACCCCAGCATTAGAGATTATGATGTAGTTACTCATTTAAGGCTATTTTCCCCAAAACTTAGAGAAAATCAGAAAGGCCTTAGAAATTAATGAACAGTGATTAAGATTATTTTTCCTAGTTTACTTATGTAACAGAGAACCTAGGAAAAATACAGAGACCATTAATTTAGACCAGTTTTAAATTAAAATGATTTGTTTAGCCTTATATAGACTGAAAATCAATTATTAGAATTGCAAAACTATAACCAAAGTGGTTAATAAAAATCCAGTGAACTTATAACCACCAGAGCCCCACTACAAAAATACAGAGCACCCCAGCCCAACTTTTTAAGTAAGGAATATAAATACAAAGTGATAATAAGGCATTTTCCAAATAATCAGGAACAACCCCTTTTTAATGTGATAATGGGCAACCAAAAATTAGCTAAGTCCATGATGAGATAAACCACCAGGGAAAAATGCAAACCCATGAAAAGGAAGTAAACCCATACCTTTTGCTAGTAATTTATGAGAAAGGCCATTTAAGTCAAATAATGCAAACCACCCCTTCCCTTAAGCAAAAAGATGCCAAACTTCAGAATGATTGCTCTTGCACAAAATAATAACCAAGAAAAATAAGAACTCTGTTGTTTGATGTTTTTTAAATATAGTGGTAGTAGAAAGCACCCATTTGGCTAGAAACTTGAGAAAACCATAGAAAAATAATTGAAAGGTATTAGTGACTAGAAAATTTTATCAAGTCATGTTATAACACCTAAAAGCCAGCAAAAATAAGTTTTAGAGAATTACCCACTGTCAAACAATAGTTGTAGTTCAAAGCACCCCTTCTGCCCTAAAATTTGGTAATTTTGTCCAGAGAAAACCATTCACTTTCTGACCCCCAAATTTTGTGACAGAGAATTATTCACCAGTAACAAGCCACTGTAATTTTTGCAGAATTTTTGGAATTTTATAAAAGCAACTTGTAGTTCAAACCTACTCCAGAACATTAAAAGAATAAAAGAAAAGGAAAGAAGAAATAAACCTCATCTCAATAAGTCTAACTTGAGAACTTATCATTCATCACTAAGACTTAAAAGGAATTCAGTGGAACCCCAAAAATAAACCTACCCCTTACCTTAGCTAAGTTTAACCCAATTTACCAAGTATACCACCCAAGGGTCTTACATAAGTAAAGTTAACCTTGTTTAACTCAAGAAGGATCATACACCCTTAAAGTTGTAATTTCTAAAAGCACATATCATATCATGCATATATCTTACGCATTGCATTCATTAGATTGTAATCTTGCCGACGGAGAGTACGTGCTCATCCCCGAGCAAGGACCTGTCAAAGTGGAGGACCAGGAGCAGGCTTCAGAGGCTGCTATTGAGGATCTCCCCGCAGCCCCAGCAATTGAAGGCAAGCCCCGGTTTTATGCATAACCTGTTAATTATGCTATTTTACTACACTTAATGCTTGTAGGATTGAATGTGCACTTAAGTGTAGGAGTTGCTTGAAACCTCTAGTTGCATGAACTTAGGATTCCTTTTTGAGATGAATACTAGTATGCTAGGTCGAGTAGCTGCTTGCTAATCAGGATCTCGGTAGAAGTCGAGTGATTTTTCTAGCACTCGCGCGAGGTCAGGAATTGATTGTATTCATCTTGAGAATGGGATATATGTTGGTCTATGGTCTTGGATCCAGGGAGGATGCCTTGTCCATGAGACGGGAAAAATGAATTAAGGATTAATGTGTGGATACCTGAGTCAAGCTTTTGAACGTACTAAGCACATGCCGGGAAAAATGGTAACCGGTAAACCTAGTACCTGAGTGAAGCCGGGCGCGGACTTTATCCCTCATGCGACCTGAGACTGGGTCTCCCATGCTAGCTATGGTGGGTACAAGTGCGGTCACTGCACGGCGGCAGCCGGGGTCAGT